>NC_089733.1:19210073-19312573 GCF_035083965.1 Branchiostoma lanceolatum
AGGAAAGGGATGGGGAGAATAACAGCTACTGTCTCTGGGGCCATGGGACAGGACAGGGATGGGGAGAATAACAGCTACTGTCTCTGGGGCCATGGGACAGGACAGGAATGGGGAGAATAACAGCTACTGTCTCTGGGGCCGTGGGACCAAAGACATGGGGAGAATAACAGCTACTGTCTCTGGGGCCGTGGGACCAAAGACATGGGGAGAATAACAGCTACTGTCTCTGGGGCCGTGGGACAGGACAGGGATGGGGAGAATAACAGCTACTGTCTCTGGGGCCGTGGGACAGGACAGGGATGGGGAGAATAACAGCTACTGTCTCTGGGGCCGTGGGACAGGACAGGGATGGGGCGAATAACAGCTACTGTCTCTGGGGCCGTGGGACAGGACAGGGATGGGGAGAATAACAGCTACTGTCTCTGGGGCCGTGGGACCAAAGACATGGGGAGAATAACAGCTACTGTCTCTGGGGCCATGGGACAGGACAGGGATGGGGAGAATAACAGCTACTGTCTCTGGGGCCATGGGACAGGACAGGGATGGGGAGAATAACAGCTACTGTCTCTGGGGCCATGGGACAGGACAGGGATGGGGAGAATAACAGCTACTGTCTCTGGGGCCATGGGACAGGACAGGGATGGGGAGAATAACAGCTACTGTCTCTGGGGCCATGGGACAGGACAGGGATGGGGAGAATAACAGCTACTGTCTCTGGGGCCGTGGGACCAGGACAGGGATGGGGAGAATAACAGCTACTGTCTCTGGGGCCATGGGACAGGACAGGGATGGGGAGAATAACAGCTACTGTCTCTGGGGCCATGGGACAGGACAGGGATGGGGTTTCTTACTTAAGTCATCTGGCCCAGGATAAAAGAAGGACTACATTCTGTAGCGAGTTCTTGTAGACTTGTTTGGAGAGTGGCTCCATGTAGGCATCTCCTTATGCAGTGCAAAGCCACGAGGAAAATAGTAACGACTGTCTCTGGGGTCACATGGCCAGGACAGATTGCCCCAAGCCCCTGTCTCGCCCGATCCGCCGCACTTTGGCAGCCTCGCTGCAGCTGAGCAATTTGCAGAGCACTCAATGAAACGCTTTGTGTGGTTTATTGTCTTTCTAGTCATACTTGTCATATTTTGTATGGTTATTCCCATTATAAAGTCAAGGGTAACACAAATCAAATTCAGGTCGCAGCGAGGTCGTCAACTTGCCGCGGGTATTTACTAAGGAGATTTACTAAGGTTTTCATCCATGGGTCACAGTCTTGACATGTAATCACATGAAACATTGCAGTTGCCAGGCACCATACTGCACAGTGCAGAGACATGGTGAGAGTAGCAACAACTGTCTCAGGTACGTATGACCAGGACAGGGCTGTAGTACTAAAGCCACCGGGCCTTGGACAGAAGAACCGTTTTCTCCAGGATCATCAATAAAGTTCCTTATCAGACACTACAGGTGGCAAGAAGTCTGACTCCAAATGTGTTTTTGTCTGGGTCTGTCTTCGGTTACAAATGAAGAAGTGTATCAAAGGAGCGGGATGAAACCATTAGCACCACCATCACAGAGAGAAGAGTGAAGTACACAGGACAAGTGTCAGAATGCCTGTAGAAAGACTTGCTAAAAAAGACTTGCTGGCAACAAGAAAGTGGGGAAGACCTAAACTTAGATAGCAGCTAATGCAAGAGAGGGACCTGAACCAACTGGGCTTGCCCCGAGCAGAGCAGAAGTCCTGGCCCAAAACTGTGCGAATAGAGACAGCTTGCTGCCTGGTGTGCCACTGAGCTAAACGTGGAAACATCTCAAGCCAAAGTAATATCTTTTGTGTGATCAGCTAGGATAAAATAAAAACAATAGAATCAGCACCACGGACAGAGACACTAGGAGAACTGCAGCAATGGTCTTTTGATGACCAACAATCACAAAGGGAACCTGAAACTCTTGCTACAGATGAATAAAACTGTGATGTGACAGTATCAAATTCATGGTTGCACAGGAAGGCATCACTTCAGCCAGAGCAGAGCCACATGCAGGTTTTAACCCCACCCGTCCATTTCATGATGTTCTCTGGGTAAAGTTTCGAATAAGAATGTCTGCAAACCAAGAAATTTAATTGGTCTGGCCTTACTCTTGAAATACATGTTTAATCTCACGTCCTTGTTGGACAAGCTGTGGCCTAATTTATATCAATCTTTCATGCAGCTAATATCCATAGTCTAGTCTGATCCCACAGGAGAGTTTATATAAACTCAATGTGGTACACAGGAAACCCCCATGCCTAGCCCCACGTATTGATCAGACCCCCCCAGATGAGCCCTGGCCTTGGTGATTGAGGAATGGCATTATGCTTTCTTTCAACTGACCAATCAGCTGCCTGGAAAGTAACCTGATCTGGCTGTTAGTAATGAGGTTGCAGAATCCACTGACATGGTCATGAGGTGCCCCCTAGCAACCAGCAGAAGAACTGCAGACATGTATTTGCTACATGTGTAACACTATTTTTCATTGCCAGGCTATCAGATATTACATGAGGGACATTAGATTCTTATATCAAGCATTTCCCATTTACTCTGCAACATTACTTTAGGTTCATCCTCATTAGACAGCTTTAAACAGTGCTTACAGCTGGATGTGTGAAGGGTAGGTGCAACAGGTGTCTTAGTGTAGTACATGTATAACCAGCTGCTACTGCGCTGCGCTGCATGGCTGCAAAGCTGGTGTGTTACTTTGAAGGGTGGTTATACCAGCCATGGAAACCATGAGAACACTAAGAAGTAAGGCAGATACGTTAATCATTATTGACACAAAATAAATGGGCAGATTTTCCAGTCTGAGCAAAATCAAGCACTGGAAAATTGCCAAGTTTATGGAACATTAGGAAGAACAAAAACCCTTAAAAACATGTCTTAGTATTTGAGATCAGTATTGTGGTAAGAAGTTTTATATCATATCAGACAATGTTGCCTGCTGTTTGGCACATCTGACCAAATCTCTCCAGCAGCTTGAGTAACTGTTGCCTTGACTGTTCTATAGTAACCGGTGTCTAACCTTCATTGACGTATCGTATCGTGCATTTGTGTTCAATAATTCTAACTGCTTCGGGAGAGCCCAGCTGAACCTGAGAAGTGGTTATAATAAAACTATCGAACTAACATTTATCCTCCAGGAGAACAGCTCACGAGATTCCTCAGCTAAGACTTACTGAAAAATGGCCCTAGCCGTTTATTGGGCTGACCGATGGCAAGGGACATAAAATTTTCAATCTGATATCTTAGTGATGAAAACAGGAAAGGTCTAAGACATTGGTACGTTGATGAAGGTTAGACATCCAGATAATAAGATTCGCCAAAAATAGTTGCTCAAGGAATTTTATCCAGATGCTTGAGTAACTATTTTGGGGTTCTTGCCAGTGCAATTCAGTGTGATCTTAAATAGAAAGAGAATCGACATGTACCAACCCTATCTTTTTAGCATCCAAATCAGAAACACAGCATGAGTGTTTCTAGGAGTACCCAACATCTTACAGGCCGCAGGCATCCCTCAGTAAAACATCTGGAGCAGCATAGTTCCCGTTTTAGAACTTTCCTTATCATTATGATCTTTCATTTGTAGTTCAGACCAATTCCTGCCCAAGTGCAGAAAATCTGTCTCAGACAGGAGATAGAAAAAAATGGTGACAGTGGACAGGTAGCCACTATAGACAGGAGTCTGAGTACTACATGGGTCAGAGGGGAAATGATGTAAGTGAACACCAAAAAGAGGTGGTCACTGGTACAGATTGCACTGTATACTTTTGCCAAGAGGGTGATATGTTTTCCAGTGTGTGTGTCTCCGTGTGTCTGTGTGTGAATACAATAACTCAAGAATGCCTGAATGGATTGACTTGATATTTGGCATGTGGGTAGGTCTTTATCAGATCCCCCTCGCAGCAGAACTTCCAATGTCTCATGTTCGGGTCTTTATCAGATCCCCCTCGCAGCAGAACTTCCAATGTCTCATGTTCGGGGCATGAAGATGCATCGTCCTGAGCTTCCTCCAATGTGGAATTTATATTCCATCCATGTCTGCCCAGTACAAGTTTTTCCAATTTCCGCCCTTCATCCTCCCAAAGCCGTCATTCACAAAACCCATTCTGCTGAGTTTATCCGCTTTGGCCCAGAATCAAACAGTATCTGATAGCTACAATCAAATATCAGCCACGGAGGAAATTACAGCAGAAATATCAGCAAACGCTGCTGTGAGACCCATTCTTCAGGATAACAAGTCACGCTGAAAATTACTTGACTCCTACAATCAAGCTTTGTTTGGAGCTGCATAAAGGATTTTAGATCCTCCTATTATTCAGCATTCCCGCCAGTCATACGTGTAAAGGATCTTGGTAAGTGCAGTTTGATCCACAAATCTAAACCGATTCTTCATGAAGAAAAGTTAACTCCTAACATTCAGGACCTTTTGTAGAGTTTATATCATCAAAGCTATTAAACTCTTGAGTATCATTTAGGAACTCGATAAGTGAAGAAGTATCAGACTTAACTGCTGACAGACACAAATCCGGGGTAGCCCCGTTTCAGAAGTATCACCCGGAAAAGCAGTTTCTTAAGGCCAGTGTAACTTGATATGTTGGTTACAAGAGGAAAAGTCTAACACCCTCCACTTTAAGTTTGGAACTCCCCTTTTCTCATTTTGACAAGCGCTAATATTTTCAATATAAAAGCATTAAAGTAAAAATTGCTATTATTGACAAGTATGACGTACAGTTAGGAGTGGCGCGGTAAACACAGTTTCAGTGAGTTCATAAAGTCAAATTGAAGTTTGTGGAAATGTGCACTTATTTTCATGGTGAAACATGTGCCCCTAGAATCAAGACAACTTTTGTAGACTCAACGTTAACTCAACAGTCACTGACGAAAAGTAGTGGATGCTACTTGAAACATTTGACCGTTTCCAAAATCATATCCAGTTGTTTGTGTAACTGCTTTTTTGGCGTAACTCAATGTTAACGTTCAGATCTATTAAAGTGTCAGTGATTCTCATTTAGAATCTTTTAAGTGAAGAAATATCTGATTCTACGACACCTGTAAACACGCTCAGTTAAGGGAAGAAAAACAATTCGATTCAAGTTTCAACTGATTACTTATAAGATAAATGTTCTCTTGCCTGTTATTGATGTTGAAATTTCAGTGAAAGAAACAATGGAATGCATTGGTATGGCCTGAGACATATTGGATATTCCCTGCTGTCAAGCATTCACAAATCCAGTGACATTTCACAAGTAAGTCATCTGGAAATTGAATCAAATCAAATGTCTTGCTATCTTTATATATCAAATTGTCCAAGAACCAATGAAATAACTTGTTGTGGCCCGGAGATATCGGATTTCCCTGCTGACAAGCATTCACAAATCCAGTAACAACGTTTTACAAGTCATCATCCTTTGGGCTAACAGTTCGGCGCGAGGGTTTTACTGGTTAATAGTTTCTCCTGCTCCCCATAAACGTTAAACTGTTCCCGACGGTGCTTCATTATACTCTCCGCTTTGACTCCGACATCGGAAACTCGATAGATCCTTGTCCAATTGGGCCGTTGGGAGCGATTGGCGGAATTACTGCCCGCAATGAGAGGCTCGTCGACTCCGAACATTCCAAGTTTCTCCCTGACCTCTAACGCCCGTTCGACCTTGGACCAATCATCGCCTTCTATCTCGTTAATTCCTGTTGAAAAGTTCACGTCCGTAAAGCCTGAGCCGTTAAATCTCGTCGCGTTTTGGTTGGCAGAAAATTCCGCGGACGGACGCCTCAGGGGAGCTGATGGGAGCGACGACCATGAAATTGGAATTGAATTTTTCATCCCTTTTATTGTGGTCTGAATGTCAATAACACGTCGTGCTGTCTGCGCGGGGACACGGATGTCTGCAGGTGTCAGGTTACACGGACTCATGGTCAAGGTTACACTAGCAGGAACCATGCAGATTCCAGGAACTCCAGATTCCAGGAACCGTGCAGATTCCAGGAGCTGTGCCAATTCTAGGAACGGCAAATTCCAGGATCTGTGCAGATTCCAGGAACTGCAGATTCCAGGAACTGTGTAGATTCCAGGAACTGTGTAGATTCTAGGAATCCAAGATTTCAAGAGTCCCTCAGACTATGTTTGTATGTTGATGAATCAGGCATCATTTTATCAAAATCTGAGAATCAAGAAATTGAATTGGTGTGGCCTGAAAAAAAGTAGCTTTGAGCCACACAGATAAACTGAGGTAACATGGTTTTGAAAAAGGTAAAAAGAATCAATAAAGTGGTAACAAGGTACTTGCTAAAGTAAAAATGAAGAAAGGGAGCAAGATGCAGAGCTGGTAGGAAAACTTGAGTCTGAAAATGTTCACTCCCTGAATCTGTGTGTTGCAAGGTACAAACTTTCCCCTCAGAGTTTTCATGTATTCATGACGATTCTCCTGTTCAGCACACTTCTCTAAAACCCAAGAACCGACCAATAGCATTGCTGTGGCCCATGCCTGCAGGTATGACTCTTCAGTAAATCTTTATTAATGCTATTCCAGCGTAGCACTGCAGGATCTATCGGACATGTCCACCCGACCAGAACCGTGGATTACTCTGCGGAAATGCCGCATTTTGTGTTCAATAAAGTCTGCGCCGCAGTAAACCTGACCTCAGGAATATCAATGGACGGTCTGGAATGTCAATCTGGAACTGCAGATACCAGGAACTTTAGATTCTAGGAGCTCTGCAGATTCCAGGAACTGAGCAGATTCAAGGAACCCTGCAGATTCCAGGAACTGTGCAGATTCCAGGATCAGTGCAGATTCCAGGAGCTGTAGATTTCAGGAACTTAAGATTCCAGGAGCTGTAGCTTCTAGGAACTCTGCAAATTCCATGATATATGCAAATTCTAGGAACTAGATTCCAGGATCTCTGCAGATTCCAGGAACTGTAGATTCCAGGAACTACAGATTCCAGGAACTACAGATTCCAGGAGCTACAGATTCCAGGAACTGTAGATTCCAGGAACTACAGATTCCAGGAACTACAGATTCCTAGAAATGTAAATTACAGATACTGTACATCCCTGGAACTGTAGATTCCAGGAACTGCATGTAGATTCGAGGAACTTTAGATTCTAGGAGCTGTAGCTATAGGTTTCCGGAACTGTGTAGATCAAATGAACTTTGCAAATTACTGTGCAGAAACGGTGCATTTTGTGTTCAATAAAGTCAAGGCCATGGCCATGGTGAACCTGACCTCAGGAATATCAATGGCCGTCTGGGAGGTTCTAACGGGGGCAGCGGACTTATTAGTCAACTGTGAAGCAATGAAGTACAAAACTGCAGAGGAAAGTGTAGATGTACGAAAAGATCTGGAAGCTTCCACAGCAGTTTTGACTCAGTGATTTGTACACAGACAGACAGACAGACAGACAGACAGACACACACACACAGACAAACTAAAAACAGTACTTCAATTTTTCATTGAGATGAAGAAATCAAATTTTTCCTCAACTATTCAGTTCTACAAAAAACGAACATTCGAGTCAATGGCGTTAAAATGCTGCCTCCTAGGTGGAGTTTAAACCACAGGAAAGTGTCTAGAGTCTGGTTGGTTGTTGCACCACCAATAATCTGCATGCAGTACCACCATGGGTCATCAGGGGGCAGTTTTGAACAGGAATTTCTGTAACAATGCATTAGCTGGGTTGAGTTTCAATCTTCAATTTCCTTGTCATTTGAGTTTTCAATCAAAGTTTGTAGAATTTCTTGTGTGAATTTCTTCTCATTCCAAACGTGAGGCCAAACAATCCTGAATAGATTTGTACACACTGTTTCATGTCATACGTTTATGCAGATTAGACATCCAGGAAAGAATAATTATGACATTTTGATCAAATCTGTTCCACTGGACAAAGTTTTCTGAGAATAGCAGACGTTCAGACGCTATCCGACATCCTTCCCAGTGATCTGAGTTTAACTGTTTACACACAGATTTTTGGGAACATGAAAAGATCACCTTGACGCGACATTCTTATCAATGTTCTATGCTTTATGTTTTGTGTCATTTCTAGTTGCCATGAGTTCTGCAGGAGTGTTGGGGAGGCACTATTATAATAGATGCTGTATATGTTTCTACACAGCAGAATGACTGACACATGACCAGGTTAACTGTTTCCCCCTGTCCTGTCATGTTAGGTTTCCACCAGTTCTGCTAGGAAGTCACAAGAAACAAATTTCTACACAGCAGAATTACTGACACCTGACCAGTCCTGAGTTGATATATTCTAACCCCAGAGTGTTTTCCTTTCCTTTCCTGTCATTTTTTGCTTCCACAAATTCCGAAGGTGTACAAGGAACACTTTAAACTCTGTACAAGTTTCTACAAAGCAGAACTACCTAATACATTGAACTGAATGGATATTTCCTGACCCCAGAATAAGTCATGTCCCATGCAGCCGTTTCTGCAGCAGCGTTCCCGGCCCGATATTGGCCCGTCTGCCGCCCCCCCCCCCCCCCCCCCCCCGCCCCGATCACAGCTGTGTTGGTGAGACACATTCGTCTTAATAACTCCACCTGCCGTTATTGAGACCAGCCGTGCACATGGCACCAGGCCAGACCTGCGATGCACCACTGCTACAGTGAGCAGTCCACAGAAGAAGAGTGATGGATGTCACTCAAAACGTCCGGAAGTAATCTCTGTATCTTATCCAGTTGTAGAGATTGGAATTGTCTTTACAAAAGGTTCCAGAAACTGTAACGACATAATCATATTTTCCTGATGCTATTGAGACACTGACTCACAGCCTCCCTATCTAAGGACACACATGTTCCAGGAACTGTCAGGACATCATTGGTGAGGTTAGAGAAGGCATGATGTTAATAGTAATGGTGTTACATATTGGTGAGACACTGCCTGATAGCCCACACATTCCCTATAAGGACATGCAAATTCCAGGAGCTATGCGTCTCCAGAAGGCAGGGTGTGGAGGTCATTACTCTTAGCTGTGCACAGACTTCCCAAGGGCGCACAGTTTCCAGGAACTGCAAGGTTCCAGAGGGCAGGATGAAGAAAGAAATGTTAGTGGCAGGGCATGAGTGATGTCATTAGTGTTACCTGCACAGCCCCACTTATAACCAAACATCACAACTCGGGGACAGGCCCCCTTAGGGCACACAGTTTCCAGGAACTGTAGGGTTCCAGGCGGCAAGGTTAAAATAGAAATGTTGGTGGCAGGGCAAGAGTGATGTCATCACTGTTTCCTGCACTGCCCCACTTATAACCCAACATCACAACTCGGGGACAGGCCCCCTTAGGGCACACAGTTTCCAGGAAGAAGAAAGAAATGTTAGTGGCAGGGCGAGAGTGATGTCATTACTGTTGAGTTCATTGCACCACTTATAACCCAACATCACAACTCGGGGACAGGCTATCAGAGGGAGAAAGACTGATTCCATCTCTTGTGAGGCTTATGAAATCATTCTGAGCTGAATATAGTTAAAGAAGCCACAAAAATTCTCTATGTTTGCTGCACCATGAGTTCAGCACCAAGGACAGGCACGCAGTGTTGTTCCATCAGACTGGTTTATCTGGAAAGAACTGAGCATTTTGACATTGAGGCAAATTGGCAAGTATGAACTAGTAAAATCTAACTTTATGTACAACGTGCCACTACATTTAGAGCTAACATCCAAGTCTATAATACAGACAGCCAAAGGTGCATCCATGCCGAAATGTATGGTTTTAAACTAGACCAACAGAAGCAAAATCAATGGTTATTAAAAGATCCCAAGGTTTAAATCCTGGCTTCCATTTAGCATTGTGAACCCTGATTTACTGGGAGGGAATTAAAGATTGGAACACTTCCCTACAACCGCTTCACTTGTATCAACAAGTCTTGAGTAGGAGTTCGCCATGGTGTGGGAGTGATCAAACCAGTTAAGCTGATGCTCCCATGTTTACCCCCACAATAAAGATCATACACAAAAAACTAGTTAAGGGATGTCTTGTGAGTGATTACAGCCACACCTAAGGCATGTTAAAGAACCCACCACACGTATCAATACACCCCCAGTGTGTGATGGACAAACCTGTCAGCTCCAACCTCAAATTCTGGCAGTTAGGACTAGCCATTATGTTCTTCTGAATGGTACATGTAGACATGGCTGGGTGAAGGGCTCAGCAGCCCCCCCCCCCCATGTACCATACAAAACCAGTACTGTAGAACCAGCAGGTAAAGCTGATGCCCTGCATGTAGCTGCCAGTAGGCCCAACAAAGGTTAGAAACCGTTCCTGTTACCTATAAAGTCCTGCTGAACAAACAGTGTGTGCCAGCAGACACAGCAAAGGACCAACTGTGTTGCAATAGTGAGCCCTGCTACATCTGGGCTCTATCTTGGCAACATTAATTTGCTACATTGTGTCTGCATCTTGGCTACATCTTGGCAACATCAGCCTGACCAAAACTATAGTTTAGAACTGCAGGTGAAAGCGTGTATGTGGCAGTAGACACAGCACATTGTGTAGTCGGTGAGTCTTTGAGCTACACATCAGCCCGTTCAACAACGTTCTAAACAACAGTTGAGAACCTCAGATAGAAGTGAGGTACCCCCGGCCAAACAAACAGTGTCTGACGGCAGCCAGTTAGCGTACAAAGAAACAAACAAACTCACGGTTGAGAAGTTTTTTGGCCCACAATTATCATCCCCTCGATAGCTGCATTTCAGCAGCATTTCATCTATCTGGATCCCGGCTCTGTCGTAGAATTCCTTCATACTGAAACTCCTGAAACAACAACAACAGCAGGTAAACAACTACAAAAACAAAAACAGCAACAACACTAAGAACATAGCTGAACTTCAGCAACATATCGTTTTTCTGGAAGTCTGGTGTGAAGTTGCAATGACCTGTTTAAGACTTACTTTGTTGGTGTGAAGTTGTAAGGAGCTGTTTAAGACAGTTTAAGACTTACTTGGTTGGTGTGAAGTTGTTGTCGAAGTTCGACAGTGCCTTGAGTGTCTGGAGATGTTCCGGGTCGATGTAAGTACTGTGGGCGAGCGTCTTGTCGCGTTTCAGCATCTCGAAGGCGTGACCCATGTGGTAGAGGTCGTTCTTTGTAATCTGAGAGAACCGGAAGGGGTTCAGGTTACAGATGGTGATGGCCGGAAAGGACATCATCTGGGCCTGGAGGGAAAAACACACAATCAAAAATATTTAATGGTAAAGTGCATCTAGCTTGGTGACATGCGGGTACTGGAAGAAGTAGATGACAAGACGGGGGGCGCTACAGGCTACAATAAAGGTTTTGTACCTCGAGTTCGTCCAGCTTAGTGACAAGACGGGGGGCCCTACAGGCTACAATTTTGAAAGGTTTTGTACCTCTAGTTCGTCCAGCTTGGTGACGTGAGGGTACTGGAAGAAGTAGATGACAAGACGGGGGGTGCTACAGGCTACAATAAAGGTTTTGTACCTCGAGTTTGTCCAGCTTGGTGACGTGAGGGTACTGGAAGAAGTAGATGACAAGACGGGGGGTGCTACAGGCTACAATAAAGGTTTTGTACCTCTAGTTCGTCCAGCTTGGTGACAAGACGGGGGGCCTACAGGCTACAATTTTGAAAGGTTTTGTACCTCTAGTTCGTCCAGCTTGGTGACGTGAGGGTACTGGAAGAAGTAGATGACAAGACGGGGGGTGCTACAGGCTACAATAAAGGTTTTGTACCTCGAGTTCGTCCAGCTTGGTGACAAGACGGGGGGCCTACAGGCTACAATTTTGAAAGGTTTTGTACCTCGAGTTCGTCCAGCTTGGTGACGTGAGGGTACTGGAAGAAGTAGATGACAAGACGGGGGGTGCTACAGGCTACAATAAAGGTTTTGTACCTCTAGTTCGTCCAGCTTGGCGACGTGCGGGTACTGGAAGAAGTAGATGACAAGACGGGGGGTGCTACAGGCTACAATTTTGAAAGGTTTTGTACCTCTAGTTTGTCCAGCTTGGTGACGTGCGGGTACTGGAAGAAGTAGATGACAAGACGGGGGATGCTACAGGCTACAATAAAGGTTTTGTACCTCTAGTTCGTCCAGCTTGGTGACGTGAGGGTACTGGAAGAAGTAGATGACAAGACGGGGGGTGCTACAGGCTACAATTTTGAAAGGTTTTGTACCTCGAGTTCGTCCAGCTTGGTGACAAGACGGGGGGCTCTACAGGCTACAATAAAGGTTTTGTACCTCTAGTTCGTCCAGCTTGGCGACGTGCGGGTACTGGAAGAAGTAGATGACAAGACGGGGGGTGCTACAGGCTACAATTTTGAAAGGTTTTGTACCTCTAGTTTGTCCAGCTTGGTGACGTGCGGGTACTGGAAGAAGTAGATGACAAGACGGGGGGCGCTACAGGCTACAATAAAGGTTATTTTACCTCGAGTTTGTCCAGCTTGGTGACAAGACGGGGGGCTCTACAGGCTACAATAAAGGTTTTGTACCTCTAGTTCGTCCAGCTTGGCGACGTGCGGGTACTGGAAGAAGTAGATGACAAGACGGGGGGTGCTACAGGCTACAATTTTGAAAGGTTTTGTACCTCGAGTTTGTCCAGCTTGGTGACAAGACGGGGGGCTCTACAGGCTACAATTTTGAAAGGTTTTGTACCTCTAGTTCGTCCAGCTTGGTGACGTGAGGGTACTGGAAGAAGTAGATGACAAGACGGGGGGTGCTACAGGCTACAATAAAGGTTTTGTACCTCTAGTTCGTCCAGCTTGGCGACGTGCGGGTACTGGAAGAAGTAGATGACAAGACGGGGGGTGCTACAGGCTACAATTTTGAAAGGTTTTGTACCTCTAGTTTGTCCAGCTTGGTGACGTGCGGGTACTGGAAGAAGTAGATGACAAGACGGGGGGCGCTACAGGCTACAATAAAGGTTATTTTACCTCGAGTTTGTCCAGCTTGGTGACAAGACGGGGGGCTCTACAGGCTACAATAAAGGTTTTGTACCTCTAGTTCGTCCAGCTTGGCGACGTGCGGGTACTGGAAGAAGTAGATGACAAGACGGGGGGTGCTACAGGCTACAATTTTGAAAGGTTTTGTACCTCGAGTTTGTCCAGCTTGGTGACAAGACGGGGGGCTCTACAGGCTACAATTTTGAAAGGTTTTGTACCTCTAGTTCGTCCAGCTTGGTGACGTGAGGGTACTGGAAGAAGTAGATGACAAGACGGGGGGTGCTACAGGCTACAATAAAGGTTTTGTACCTCTAGTTCGTCCAGCTTGGCGACGTGCGGGTACTGGAAGAAGTAGATGACAAGACGGGGGGTGCTACAGGCTACAAGTTTAAAAGGTTTTGTACCTCTAGTTCGTCCAGCTTGGTGACGTGAGGGTACTGGAAGAAGTAGATGACAAGACGGGGGGCGCTACAGGCTACAAGTTTAAAAGGTTTTGTACCTCTAGTTCGTCCAGCTTGGTGACGTGCGGGTACTGGAAGAAGTAGATGACGCGGTCGACGCCCTGGTTGACGAGCAGGCCGAAAGACGTGAGGAAAGCGAGGCCCCAGAGCAGCCGGCGAATGTTGCACCGCCCCGACGTGAACACGTGGTTGATGCCGTGGAACGTCGAGTTGCCCGCAAACACCTGGGGACAAAACACAAATTTCAATTACTGAAGTTCTACTGGCAATTATTGTAGTTCTACTGGCAATTACTGTAGTTCTACTGGCAAATACTGTAGTTCTACTGGCAATTACTGTAGTTCTACTGGCAAATACTGTAGTTCTACTGGCAATTACTGAAGTTCTACTGGCAATTACTGAAGTTCTACTGGCAATTATTGTAGTTCTACTGGCAATTACTGAAGTTCTACTGGAAAATACTGAAGTTCTACTGGAAAATACTGAAGTTCTACTGGCAATTACTGAAGTTCTACTGGCAATTACTGAAGTTCTACTGGCAATTACTGAAGTTCTACTGGCAATTATTGTAGTTCTACTGGCAATTACTGAAGTTCTACTGGAAAATACTGAAGTTCTACTGGAAAATACTGAAGTTCTACTGGCAATACTGAAGTTCTACTGGCAATTACTGAAGTTCTACTGGCAATTACTGAAGCTTAAGTTCTACTGGCAATTACATATTCTACTGATCAAGTGGCTGATTGCCTGCAAACACCTAGCGGACAAGATACATAATTACTGATGTTCTACTGGAAGTTAACATTGCATGCTGAGTCCATCGACGCTGAAACGATCGTCCGTCAGGATGAAAAGGAGAAGAAGACTGGAAGTTACTGGAACTCTACTGGAAAACTCTACTCAATTGGTGGGTGTCAATTGCATTCACAGTACTAAAGTCTGCTGGTAATAACAGTTATTCTAATGGCACTTAATGAAAGTCTACTGGCATTTACTTAAAATTCTACTGGAACTTACTGAAATTGTACTGGCATTTACTTAAAATTCTACTGGAACTTACTGAAATTGTACTGGCATTTACTTATTTCGACTGACATGTACTGAAGCTTTATTGATATTACTGAAGAGTCGCACCTCGATGTCGGACGGTTTTGGCGCGAGCTCGTCGATGTCCGACAGACTGGACATGGTCGGGTCGCGGTTCATCATGAGCACGGGGTGGTTGCCGTCGGTTACCAGATATAAAACGTCGCCCGAGTCGGAGATGAGATATTCCAGAGGAGGCTTCTGGGAAGTTTTCTCCGTCAGAGGCAGAATGTTGACTTCAGGGGTGAACGCCACAACTTTGGACAAGACGGGGGGTGCTACAGGCTACAATTCTACTTCAGGAGGCTTGTCGTAATCTGTGGAACAAAGGAAGGACAGATCATTACTTTGGACAAGACGGGTGGCGCTACAGGCTAACATTCTACTTCAGGAGGCTTGTCGTAATCTATGGAACAAAGGAAGGAGATCATTACTTTGGACAAGACGGGTGGCGTTACAGGCTACAATTCTACTTCAGGAGGCTTGTCGGAATCTGTGGAACAAAGGAAGGAGATCATTACTTTGGACAAGACGGGTGGCGCTACAGGCTACAATTCTACTTCAGGAGGCTTGTCGTAATCTGTGGAACAAAGGAAGGAGATCATTACTTTGGACAAGACGGGTGGCGTTACAGGCTACAATTCTACTTCAGGAGGCTTGTCGGAATCTGTGGAACAAAGGAAGGAGATCACCACTTTGGACAAGACGGGTGGCGTTACAGGATACAATTCAGCTTCAGGAGGCTTGTCGGAATCTGTGGAACAAAGGAAGGATGTGAGAGATGACAGACTTCACCCCATTACCCATAGTCACACGGACAAAACTAAGCACTCACTCACACACACCCGCACACAGGCACACACGCACTCACTCACACACACACACACACACACACACAGACACACACACACAGACACACACACCCACACACGCACTCGCTCACACACACAGACACACAGGCACACACACACACACACAGACACACACATTGACACAGTCATAGAAACATCTCTCCCACTTACCCATAGTCTCAGGCAGACAAAAATAGCAGCACTGATAATGTGTGGCAATGGTATGTATGATATATATTATATATATTGGGAATCACAGAAACACACACAGACAGATGGACATACAGACAGACCAAAAGCAATACTTCACCCCCAGTTAACAGTCATAAACAATGACACAATCATGGTAAATATCTGTACACAACCAAAGGCTTCCTGGCTGTTTAATAGTGCAGTACTGCACCAGTCCAACAGGGGGCACTGCGGCGAAAGCTGTGCTGCCCATGAGATATGGTTCAATGTGAACTGAGCATCATGTTGCCTTTCCAAGCTGTCAACCCAAGCACCAAACGCTGAGAGAAGCAAATCAATAACCAGTTTGCAAGCCATCTGATCAAATTTGTAGGTTCGTGAACTTGAAAAATAACATTAGAACTAGAAAGACATTGTTAACCCAGTCAGTGCAGAATCTTGAAGTTCATGCTTTGGTACACACAGTTTCAGGCATCAGTTTTTCTCTCAGATTTGTGTAGATATGTTCTCTTCTCATCCAATGTTTTCTCAGTCTGGCCTAAAACGGCACAATTCTGTCCTGTAGCTGGTTTATACAAACCCTGCTGGGTTATTTCTCATCCTCTTTTGTTAGAAATCAGACTAAACCAGAAGATGATAACATCAGTGCCGTATCTCTATACCTGCCATCGGTGCACACAGTTTCTGGCAGTTGATATAGTCGGGTTGATTAGATTTCTGTAAGGATCTGTGATCTTTCGCATGTGTCATGTTTTGTTTGCAATAAAAGAAATCATATTGCCAGGTTCAAGGTTTCCTCTCAGTCCAGTGAGTGCAGCAACGTCTAAGGGCAAAATATTTCTTTCGATCTGGCTTAAAATAGCGCAAGTCTGCTACGCAGCCCGTCTAATTGCAGAGGTTGCTGAACAATCCCTGCTGGATTCCAGCAGACGTCAGTGTTCTTGAGCCCGTCACAACAATCACGACAACTAACATGCAGCACACACACACACAACCTACAATATGGGGGAGAGTTATGATTCAAAGCTTGCAAGGAAAACCTGAGAAAAATCACCCTAAGGTTGGTATTCTGGATCACAATTAAAGCTTGTTCAAGTCATTTCTCGCTATCAGAAGACTTCAACTAACATACACCCACTCAACACACCCACTTACAACTTACAATATGTGGGACAGTCTTAACTTGCAAGAGAACCTTTCAATTCTTGCCAATCTGAGATCTCCAAACAGCGTGGCGTCATAAGTCCCAGCTCGTACAGCTCATGTGCTGCCAATTGTGATGATTTTCAGTTCTTTTATTTTACTCCTTCCATGGAAAATGATATCTAGGCATGCAAGTACAACTTTGATCAACTTGCCAATTTCCGCTTAGCTAGAAACTCCGGAATTGTATCATGAATTACAATTTAGTCACCTTTAGTAGGTTTTATCAGAAGTAGCTGTTGGAGATTTTCAGTTCTTCCTTCCTCTTACAGCCAATAGAACATAAGCTTGCAAGGAAAACTTGCCAATTTGTAAACCAAGAAATCAGGATTCTGTGTTATGAATCATACTTTAGTCAAAGTAAGCTTGTATTGCAAGCAGCTTGTGGAGATTTCCATCTGATTTATTCTTATAGGCAGTAGAATAGGATTGGGACACAAGTATTAGACTCTCATTCACATCATGTACATTTGTAAAGTGGATACTCTTTAAGATTTACTACAAGCAATTTCAACAATGATATGGGCTAAGAGTGCGGTGGGGGGAGAAAGCTTCCCCAAATTGTTGGTAGAATTTTTGAGAACTTGCGACAATTTAGCCAAGTTTAACTTCAGTGTTTCATGGACATATTGGGCTGGGAGGAAAACTGTAGACTGAGTCTAGATTCATTCCCTCATAACATGTGAGGTGAGGTGAGGGGAAAACTTTAGACTGAGTCTAGATTCATTCCCTCATAACATGTGAGGTAAGCTGAGGACAGTCACAGGAACAAAATCATGATATCACATTCTGTAAAATGTGCTAAACCTTACTTTCTCAATGTTTTGTTTATTTTGCTGTCGGAGAGAAAAATAGATTTTTCATAAACACAATAATTATCATTGAAAAATTTTATGATTTAGGTAGAATTACAAAACACAATCATATTTGTGGCATGATGATTTTGCAGTAAGAGGTTACCTCGAAACTAAAATTAAACCATGCACTGCAAATGTTTCAAGGTTTACAGTAAGATTTATATACTTACCACTACTCGACAAGCTGGGGGGGGTTCAGTAACGCTTCTCTTCTATTTCCTGCTGGGGAGGGTTCAGTAATGCAGCTGTTCTAGTCACGTTGAGTCTACCACCACAGGGGAGGGTTCAGTAACGCTACTCTTCTAGTCACGCTGAGTCTACCACCACTGGGGAGGGTTCAGTAAAGCTACTCTTCTAGTCACGCTGAGTCTACAACCAGTTATGTGTCCCACGTAGGTTCCCTACTCGATCAGACTAATGGACGGTCCCTGAAGGTTTCCTCGTTATCTTGAGTCTCTAACGAGTTTCTACATGAATCCTGTCTACTTCACAGGATGATTAATGACTTCTGTACTTCGTTAATGACTGCTGCACTTGAAGGTTCGCTAATGCACCTATAATAAACGCTGTACGGGAGTCAGAGTTTCTTTAATGCGCCGGGATAGAATAGTTGTCTGGAGTAATTCCTTCCGAGTTCTGAAGACGCACCAGTGATGCGTCACTTTCACTTAACTTTCACTTTCTTCCTCAGCTCGCTAACAACGCAGAATCCTGCAGTAAAGCTGGGATCCCGGTGGGCTCGCACGGATATCGGCTCGCTCAGCAGCCCTTCGTTAGTCAGCGGTTTCTCGTTAGCGAGCTAATGAGCTGATCCTGTCAGGTGCAGCTGAGAACGGCAGCTGATTGGTGAAGAGGCCGGATTCGCTACACACTGTGGCGACAGTTGCGGAATCTGTGCCAATATTCTGATGGTATCATTGATTGTTAAAGTTGCTTTCCACACACTGGGTGAAACTGTATGACTCCACTCAGTACAAGTCCAGGAGTTTGTGATGATATTCTGATTTTTTTAACAGCTTCACACACAGTAAAACTCCAGCACTACAGGCAGCACAACTCCAAGAGTTGGCGGCAACGTTTCGCTGGTATCGTTGATTCTTGAAGTGACTTTGACACACTTGGAAAAATGCCAGGAGTTTTAATGATACCAAACCCTGCTGGCTGGATTCTCGCAGTGGAGCTGTAAGAGTTATCCCTATAAGTGATGCTGTAAGAGTTATACCTATATGTGATGCTATCTATATGTGATGCTATCAGACCCCGGCTGGGTTCCTGGGTGCTTTATGACGTCACTGCCTTCCACACGCAGCGACACCTTCTGAGTCTGTGCCAGGAGTTTGATGGTATCTGCTGAGTTTGTGCCAGGAGTTTGATGGTATCTGCTGAGTTTGTGCCAGGAGTTTGATGGTATCTGCTGAGTTTGTGCCAGGAGTTTGATGGTATCTGCTGAGTTTGTGCCAGGAGTTTGATGGTATCTGCTGAGTTTGTGCCAGGAGTTTGATGGTATCTGCTGAGTTTGTGCCAGGAGTTTGATGGTATCTGCTGAGTTTGTGCCAGGAGTTTGATGGTATCTGCTGAGTTTGTGCCAGGAGTTTGATGGTATCTGAGCCTCCCGGCTTGGTTCTTAAGTAGAAGTGATGCACGTCTTAGCCGCGGATAAAACTCCTCAAGAGATGTGCTGATGATTCGGGCTGTCCCCTCAGTAGTGTCTTTAAGACTCTCGGAGCGCTGATGAGAAGATTTCCAGGAAATCTTGAGATGTCTTGGCTCAAAGCCTGATCTTACGAGGAACTGACGCTGACAGAAGAGGCCACAATCCCAAGGAAGCTCCTGTTCCTTCCTATATAATCCCAAGAAGCTCCTCTCACTTTCTGGGTAATCTCGAGAAGGTCCTGTCGCCTCCTTGATAATCCTTAAGACGTTTGAGTCAGTTCCTTTATAGATTTTCTCTTTATCTCAGACGCACAGAGGACCCTTGTCAGGAGTGAAAGTGAAAAGTGAAAGGACTTCTCTGGCAGCTTCTAAGACAATCCCGGAGTTGGAGAAAACGGATCTTAGTGGGAAAATCCCTTCTTAGACTCTTCTTAAGACAGCTGGGGGAAACTTTACCAAGACTTAAAGACTTTTCTGAGGTGATGTCCTCCTTCCCAGCTTACTTCTACTTTCACCACCAAATTAGTGACCAAGAATCTGTTTCTGCTTTGGTCAAAACTTGGTAAAATCACATCCACAGACCAGATTCACCGCTGGGATGTAGCAGTAAGGAGCTGTCCTGTCCTGTCAGTCCACTCTTCTGTCAGATGCAGCTAGCTTCTCGCATTCAGATCACAGGTTCAGAAACAGACTTCCCAAGTTACATCATCTGTAGACGTATATAGTTCAGTGAAAAGTTCTGTATGGACAAGTTTAGGTTCAGCGGAGTCGATCCACGTCTTCAGATGCTGCAAGTCGTCGGAAGGAAAGGAGGTTTTTGTGATGTGCACTTGATGGAGGAGCTGTTACTATAGCAATGAACTTGGAATTGGTCCTGCTGCACTGAAGGCTGTTTGCTAAGAAGGGGCTGTTGCTAGGCAGTGGCTGTTGCTAGCGTGTGGCTGTTGCAAGGGTGTGGCTGTTGCTTGGGTGCTGCTGTTGCTAGGGAGTGGCTGTTGCTAGGGTGTGGCTGTTGCAAGGGTGTGGCTGTTGCTTGGGTGCTGCTGTTGCTAGGGAGTGGCTATTGCCAAGGAGAGGCTGTTGCTAGGGTGTACCAGTTGCTAGGGAGTGGCCGTTGCTAGGGAGTGGTTGTTGCTAGGGAGTGGTTGTTGCTATGAAGTGGCCGTTGCTAGGGAGTGGTTGTTGCTAAGATGAAGTTGACACAGTGCTGCAGGTTGGTTGAGGGTCTGGATGGATCAGAAGTCCGGACTGAAGGTCACCTGAGGCAAAACAGCAGAGAGACTGAGTAAATAACATGTACACAACATGTACTCCTAGTTCTACTGAAGCTCTACTGTTGGGTATTGTGCAATACTACAGGTGAGGAAACAGAGTAAATACACAACATGTACTCCTAGTTCTACTGAAGCTCTACTGTTGGGTATTGTGCAGCACTACATGCCGCAGGGACACAGAGTAAATAACATGTACACAACATGTACCCCTAGTTCTACTGAAGCTCTACTGTTGGATATTGTGCAGCACTACATGCCGCAGAGACACAGAGTAAATAACATGTACACAACATGTACTCCTAGTTCTACTGAAGCTCTACTGTTGGGCATTGTGCAGCACTACATGCCGCAGAGAGACAGAGTAAATAACATGTACACAATATGAAACCCTACTTCTAGTACTGAAGCTCTACTGTTGGGTATTGTGCAGCACTACATGCCGCAGAGAGACAGAGTAAATAACATGTACACAACATGTACTCCTAGTTCTACTGAAGCTCTACTGTTGGATATTGTGCAATACTACAGCAGAGAATGGCAGGCAAAGTCCTTCTCTCCATAGGCTGGGTGCCGGGCTTTTCCGCTTTGTCTGCTCTCTCAGTGTCTTTCAAGAAGAGCAAACAGTGTTTCTATTGTTATTCACTGCATTTGTGGATGGAGCAACAAAATAGGGGATTGTCATTTTTGTAATTGTCACCCCAAAAATCTACATTCAGGAACATGACATACATCAAACATACTATACAAGTATATGATCAATACATGACATGTACAATATACCTGTGCAAAGAAAGAATACACAATATACTGCAATGTTGAATTTATATGGCTGATACCAGAAATAATACTGAAGTTTATGAGGTCTGACAAAGCCTAGCTATACTGATGTTAATCCTGACATTCCTGAAGTCTGACTTTGTCAAATCCTAGCTTAACTGAAAGCCTCTTTCTTCTGAATATGAAGTTAAGTAGACGCCACCCTGTAATCAAATAAAGCACCTTCAGACTGCATGACTTATACAACACTTCCTGACTCTCAACCTGAAATCTAATTAAACATCAGACTATTGAAAATGCCCAACAGGCAAGTCTGATATTATCAAAGGATTATCACTGACAAAGCAAACTAGATACTCACTGTACTAATAACACTGCAGGGTAAAGCCTAGTACTTGTACTTATAACACTGCATGGTAAACCCTACTTGAACTAATAAACACGGCATGGTAAAGCCTACTTAAGCCAACACCATTGATATAGATCAGTCATTATAAATTCTCATATTAAACCCTGAGAAAATTTCACAGTGCCATAGATCATTGCACAAACATGTTACAAAAACTAAGTAACTAGTCAGCTGCTAGTTATCTAGTCAAGCTGTTAGTTTGATAAACAACCAACCAATCAATCAACCAATCAATCAACCAAACTGTCTGATAGTATACATACGCATCAGCACCACCCTTCTCCAACAGCCTTGCCAGAGACAACATCATCCCTGCTGCTGAACACATCAGAACGACAACATCACAACACTACAGAGTACAACACAGTTCAGCCTGGGCAGGTCACACAGCTCCTACTCATCAGCACCATCCTTCTCCAACAGCCTCGCCAGAGACAACATCATCCCTGCTGCTGAGCACATCAGAACGAGAACATCACAATACTACTAGGTACATTGCAGAGACCCACTAGATACTGCATAAATCTGCATAAATCAGGATATCACAAAAGTCGGTACATTCTTGGGGAAGGCCTAGTACTCATCATTGTAAAAGTGGCTACCCTGCTAAAAAATATAGCCTGATACTGAAATAGCTAGGAAACTCTCTGCCCTATGTGCCACTAGGCACTACAAGGGTCTGAATGAATGAACAAACTGGTTGTTTTCTACATACCTTACAGACGGCAGACATAGAAGATATTGTCTGACAACATGTTACTAACGTGACGACTACCTACACTGATCCAGACATGATCACGGCAATACTGGGTACATTCTTGGCTCCAACCGAGCTAATCAGACAGCTCCGACTGATCAGGACCCTCCGTCCCTTCTAGAGCACCTACCTGGCTACAGACAACAGCCTCCGCAGACATGTCTGACAACACTTCACTAACATGACGGCTCCCTGCACAGATCCAAACGTTATCACAGCTGGGCACATTTACATCATCCCTGAGAGGGACTCATGGAATCACTCCATCTCATATTTGTTACAGGGCTGTTTGGGTCCTGAGGCAGTGTGCTGAAGACAGGGGCTCCCTGTGCACTGTGTACGCTGCAGTTAGCATGTGTGAAACCTCAGGCGCTAAACCTTAGGCCATGTTATCTCAATTATAGGTATGACATCCTCTTGGAACCCCAAAACTGATGCAAGCGTGGGGGAAAAAAATTTGGCAAAAATACAAGTTGCCTTTATTACGAAACCTAAGTGGTCAGGAAGGTTGAACAAATGACAAGACACACAAAAATATGGTGTTCCGAACAATGATTGAAACCTTTTTTTGCTCCACTTTTTCTTTGCACGCTCACATCAGTTGTGGGTGCCAAGAGGATGCCATCCATATAATTCCATCAATATGGCCTCACAAATGTACACGGCATGCATGGATCCCCTGGCAGTACCGTCCATGGCATGTGTGGCTCCTGAGGCGGTACCTTCCATGGCGGAGTGCCAGGGTACGCCTGGTTCAACCTGCCAGCATTAGCTTCTTGTGATGAGAGGTTTTCCCCAGGCAGCTATTATACGGCCGACTACACAACCGCGAGGGTCCTTCTGTCATATACTCGCTCTGAAAGGTACTGTCTGAGGTACGATATTGTCACCTGTAAAATCTAACTTTCACTTCATTCTTCTTGTACTCCAGGTAACAAGCAGAGTAGAGTGAGTCGAGCTTTCTTCTTCATTTAGAAACATTTAGATTTTCTACAGGCGGCTGTTATAGGGCTGACTACTACTGAAGTAGGAGAGCTCTACACTCAGGTGTTGCTATCTCTACCTCCACACACTGGGAGGGGAAACGTCCACACCATTCCCGGCTCCATTGTATGTTTGTAGATACATGTTCATTTTTACTGAGCTGTGTTGTTGAATGTTGTCTTAAGTCTGTGGGAAGACAACTTGTAAAGGTGCTTGTGCACCTGTTTTGCTCTCTCTTCCACATTGTGAAAATCTAAATAAAAAAATAATGAAAATAACATTGCTACACTCCCATGCAATTTCTTTTCTAGAAAAAAAAGTCTGTGGTTTTCCTTTGTTGCTGCTGGCAGTTTGCTGACGCTTGGATCCTGACCTCACACATGTATAAAAGGATAACAAATTGCCCGCCAGCGTCTTCAGTGCCTCAGATTAAGCCACACATTTGTGTTTATGGGTTTCTGATTTGTAGTAAAAGCGAGTCAAAACGGTGGAGTTGAACTGCTGGTGTGCACATGGCCCCTTTACGTCTGTTATTCCATTTCTAGGCCACAACAATCAGTTCCCTTGGTTCTCCGACATTCCAAGGCAAAAATACAGCAAGCAGACATCAGAAGCGGAGGGCAGGGAGGAAAACTTGAGCCTGACAGTATTTACTCCATAAAACTGAGCGCCCCAAGGCACAAACCTGGTCCCCAGGCTTTGTCTTTTGTTATGTTTCTCTAGCTATCAACATTTGTTTTAAATCTGGGAACCAACCAACCAACCAACCAACCAACCAACCAACCAACCAACCAACCAACCAACCAACCAACCAATTGAATTGCTGTTGCCATATTCTAATCTATTTCTCTTTTCTTTAACGCACTTCCCCAGTGACTTAACCTGCTTTTAGAGAGGTACTAGAAACACGATAAGGCAATAAATGGGCAGAGAATCAGAATACGAACAAGCTATAACCATGTGTAACCATGAACCAAACAGTGTTGTTTATGGCTATTCCAATTTGTAGTAAGAGCAAGTGAATATGGTACAGTTGAACTGCTGATGTGTGCATTTTATCTTACTTCCTTATTATCACCTATCAGTATTATCATCATTATATCTCACCGGAGTACCGGTAAATCCAGAGGAATAATGATGATGCTGATGATGATTATCATCTATTTCAGACCCTTTTGTTTAACCAGCCCCCTGTGACTCAGCCTGCTATGCAGAGAAGCATTACTAGTATTTGGAAACACAATAAGGCAATAAATGGACACAAAACCAGGATCCCATGAAGACCAAACCAGGCAATAATGTTTACGGCTTTCATGATTTGGCGTAAAAGGATTGGCTACAGCGCATGTGATGTAGCGATTCTTACTTCGTTACTGTAGCCTTTATCATATATTGTTACATTATCTGTAGCTACAAAGGATTTTATCTGTTTCATAGCCATGTTTTAGACTGCCTTGATTTGCAGTAAAAGCGAGAGGTTATCATATATAATGGTCAAGGTGACTGAACTGATTTAATTTGTTCCATTTCCGCTTCTATATAAATCCATACAGCTAGGGCTACCCAACTAGCCAAAGGCCATTACAAAGGAACTGAACAACATTATATGACATCCAACCAACCGATTTGATTTGGCTATATAGATCCATACAGCTAAGGGCTACCCAACTAGCCAAAGGCCATTACAAAGGAACTGAACAACATTATATGACATCCAACCAACCGATTTGATTTGGCTATATACCAGACATGGATATCACGTCTACAAAAGAATTGATCTATTCCATAATTGTGTTAAAGACTTTTTGATTTGCAGTAAAAACAGGTGTAACTCTAAGCTGAATAAGATATTGATTTAGTCAGATAATGAGCCATTCTTGCTCTGTAACTACGGTTGTGACCGGATAATGTTATGTCTTGCTTTGTTTTGACAGTCGTTACCAGACAATGATATCATGTCTACAAAAGACTTTCATCTATTCCATAATTGTGTTTAAGACTTTTTGTATGTACTGTTGGCCAACAAGCTTTTTATTCCTTTCAGATAAGGTGATATTTCTTGCTTTTTAACTATGCTTGTTATCAGATAATGTAACCATGTCTTGCTCTGTAACTACATTTGTATGGTTGTTATTGGATAATGTTATCATGTCTTGCTCTGTAACTATGGTTGTTATTGGATAATGTTATCATGTCTTGCTCTGTAACTATGGTTGTTATTGGATAATGTTATCATGTCTTGCTCTGTAACTATGGTTGTTATTTGATAATGTTATCATGTCTTGCTCTGTAACTATGGTTGTTATTGGATAATGTTATCATGTCTTGCTCTGTAACTATGGTTGTTATTGGATAATGTTATCATGTCTTGCTCTGTAACTATGGTTGTTATTGGATAATGTTATCATGTCTTGCTCTGTAACTATGGTTGTTATTGGATAATGTTATCATGTCTTGCTTTTTAACTATGCTTGTTACCAGATAATGTAACCATGTCTTGCTCTGTAACTATGGTTGTTATTGGATAATGTTATCATGTCTTGCTCTGTAACTATGGTTGTTATTGGATAATGTTATCATGTCTTGCTCTGTAACTATGGTTGTTATTGGATAATGTTATCATGTCTTGCTCTGTAACTATGGTTGTTATTGGATAATGTTATCATGTCTTGCTCTGTAACTATGGTTGTTATTGGATAATGTTATCATGTCTTGCTCTGTAACTATGGTTGTTATTGGATAATGTTATCATGTCTTGCTCTGTAACTATGGTTGTTATTGGATAATGTTATCATGTCTTGCTCTGTAACTATGGTTGTTATTGGATAATGTTATCATGTCTTGCTCTGTAACTATGGTTGTTATTGGATAATGTTATCATGTCTTGCTCTGTAACTATGGTTGTTATTGGATAATGTTATCATGTCTTGCTCTGTAACTATGGTTGTTATTGGATAATGTTATCATGTCTTGCTCTGTAACTATGGTTGTTATTGGATAATGTTATCATGTCTTGCTCTGTAACTATGGTTGTTATTGGATAATGTTATCATGTCTTGCTCTGTAACTATGGTTGTTATTGGATAATGTTATCATGTCTTGCTCTGTAACTATGGTTGTTATTGGATAATGTTATCATGTCTTGCTCTGTAACTATGGTTGTTATTGGATAACGTTATCATGTCTTGCTCTGTAACTATGGTTGTTTTTGGATAATGTTATCATGTCTTGCTCTGTAACTATGGTTGTTTTTGGATAATGTTATCATGTCTTGCTCTGTAACTATGGTTGTTATTTGATAATGTTATCATGTCTTGCTCTGTAACTATGGTTGTTATTTGATAATGTTATCATGTCTTGCTCTGTAACTGGTTGTTTTTGGATAATGTTTAATATCATGTCTTGCTCTGTAACTATGGTAACCATTGTTATTGGATAATGTTATCATGTGGACAAAAGGAGCTGAACTCTCCCATTCCCCCTCCCCAATGTCAGGCCTAACAGGGACATGATTGTCCTTGTCTGACATTTCCCAGCAAGAGTCAAAGGGGACCTTCGGCCATAACAATGCATTTCCTTGGTTCCTGGGCATTTCAGTAGTGACAGTAAACTTGTTTATTTCCTTAAAAGGAATAAAAAGCCTGTTGGCAGCCCAGAGGCTGAACTGTAGACCTTTGACAGTACACACACCGGGTACAATTAGCTTTGGTTAATTTGAAATGGATACAAATCTAATCAAATGTATTACCTTATGATCTTGGAAGATATTTTGGAAACATTTAAAACGTATTTATCTAATCAAATGTATTACCTTATGATCTTGGAAGATATTTTGGAAACATTTAAAACGTACCTAAAACAGATTGTAAAGTAAAAGTGAAGCAAAAGGACAAGATAAGAACAGAGGTCACGGAGGAACAGTGAACTGGAATGCTGCAACTGTAAAAAGGTGAAATAAAAAGCTTCATGTCTTTCAATCCAAGAACCGGGAAATTTGATCGGTGTTGCCCAGCAGAAACACAATTGTTCTTGTCTGACCTTTACCCCGCGAGAATCAAAGTGACCCGCGGTCGACACAACTCATTGTCCAGGATTCCTCTCATAACCAACAATCAGCAGAATTCCCCCCCCCCCCACGATCAGCAGAAATCCCCCCCCCCCCCACAATCAGCAGAAATCCCCACAGGGTAGGTTCTTTTGCTGGAGAAATCGTTTTTGCCACCTGTAGAATCAGAATCCCCCCCCCCCCCAAGGCTGGTGCTGCTCAGATGGACTGCGAAGGATTCTTCCACAACCAGCGATCAGCAGCGATCCGGCTTTGTCTCCAGCCTGAATCTTTCATGAGGAGAGAATCAGGAACCAGGAATTTGCGGCACAAACCGAGGCAGCATCTGTCTGATTGTGCATTCCCCACCCAACTCCCACAACCCTGCCGAGCAGAAAGACTCGCGATCGATAGTCCGGCTGTGCCCAGTGTGGTTTCAAACTTCCCTGGCCGCTGGCTGGTCGTTTTTCTGCTGCACCACAGTTTAAAAAGCATTTAGGCCGCGCCAATTTAACTTTGGGTTCTCAGACATTTACATTATTTACAAATTTTAGCAAGAGGACATTGCAAAAACAGGAGCCTGGGTGAAAACTTGCACCTGACTCTGTTCACTCCCTGAAACTGCACCAAGAACAGACTTCCCAGTCAGACTCTGTTTTCATGTAGATATTCCAATCTAGCATCATTTGTTCCAATCCAACAACCCAGGAATTGAATTGGGAGTGCCTTATCTCTTCTCCCCAGGCCACAGCCCTACTGCAGGGTTCCCAGCGCCCGTCATTAATATTTGACAGAATCTCGCTGCTAATGACCAGAATTATGACGGCCGCCATTCCATCACCACGACACATCCGTGTGGTTAACAGGAAAATGGCTTGAACTGGGTCAAATCAAGCCAGGAGAGGAGATAACAATGAAATCTAGATCTGTGGCTGGAGAACTCTCTGCTCAGGATATCATTGTTTCTTTCTTTCCCTTGCTTTTCCTCAATCTAATAGTGTATAATGATATATAATTATGTAATAATGTTTTTTCACACTTCCCCGGCCACGCCAATTTGATTTCTTGGCTCACAGATTTTCTCAATTTTTTTTAAGAACCATGAAAACAGAGTCTGAGTGAAAGTCTGCAGCATGGTACACAGTTTCACTTTGGTACAGACACAGCGAGATGGAAGTTTTCACCACCGATTCTGTTTTCATGATGTCCCCTTGGTTTTACATAAGAATGTATCAGAACCACAAAATCCAATTGGCATGGCCACATCATGTTGCAGACTTGAGCTGCAATTCCCGTTTTATGGGCAGACAGAAGTGTTCTCAATCTACTATCCTTCACTATTCCATCTCAGTATGTACAATATTGACAGCCTTCAAAACTGCAATGATTAAAAAACGTGCGGTATGAATTACAGTTCCATGATAGAGTAAATGTTGCCATTAATTTGGGGTAAGAATTAGTCTGTTTAAGAGGCAATATGGTAACAGATAAACAGAGAAACCCTAACACAAAAAAATGTACTAACAGACATTCTTAGATTAAGGTATGAAATCATGGAGAATTCTTTACGGCAAGTGCCGATGAACACCTCATACAGAATGCATTTCATAAGATGTGATAAGTTTATGAAAAATGCACAGAGACGTTGATGAAAGATGAAAAAATACTTTCTATAGTGTATTTCAGCCATGTAGAGAAACGGTGAGTGTGTCCCTGTGGAATAGAGAAGTGCTGGTTTTTCATTATAGGCTGTTTAAGTGTCACATAAAGCAGGCGGGCCTCCGCACTGGGAACAAATCCAGTCTGTGCAAATATCACCTTGCACTGAGCTCGTACTTTTTCCATTTTATCTTGGAATGCCAGTAAGGCTTTGCTCAATGTACTCCATAGTTTTGTATCTCAGGCCACACCTCTCCAATACTTGTTTTCAAGGTAAAAACTGAGCAAAATAAAAAAAGGGCTGGGAGGGGTGCAGCGAGGCATGAACTTGGCCCTGGACTCTTTGAATCCTCCAGTTCAGCATTGCTTTGTCACATCCCAGAACATACAAATTGGCTTGGTGCATTATTATTTTCTTGCGCAGTATGAATTCTGTGCTTTGTGCTGGATTTATGTGCTGAGACCCCACGGACATCAACATTAGTTATTCTCCATGTGAAGGGACAACAAAGCCGTGCTGCAGATGCAGTAGATAACTAGATGGATTAAAGGCCATGTCAATTTCATTTCTCGCTTCCCCGATTTTCAAAGGAAATTGATGGCATAGCAGCAAATCATAGAAATCTGCAATCGACCCAAAATGATACACAAGAGCCACAACGTTAATAAATCCAGGCTGGTGGGTATAGATTAAACCATGAATTCTGACATCTTTATGTGGGACTGAATGAAATAAACAACCTTTATAACAAATTGGAGGACAAGACTTTTCACCTGTTGGCAGCAAAATTTTAGCATTTTTGTGTTGACAAATGTACTGACTCATTCTGGTGATTTCCTTTGAAGGGGAAATTCGTTACCGACAAACATTATTAGAGTAGCCTAATCCGGTAATCACACAGTCGCCCCATCTCCGGTCTGTTGCTGTCCAGGTCGTGACCTTGTGGCCCCTGACACAATGACCCCTGACCTTGCCGGTGACCCCTGAAGAGCCATAAAACCCAACACCAGTTTTAACGTCTCCCCAGTGAAGGTCGTGCGTGTTTAACATTGATGTGGGAGAGCGGGTTATGGATGTTTGCTTCACACCAAATCACCTCCTGGGAAGGCGAAAGTGATCTTGATCCAGTTTACCTCACTGAAGAGCTAATCTTCCACTGGTCATGACAGAGAAGACAGACACTTATAATGTACAGTATTTACAGGTTCATTGTACGGGGAAATTCTCCTAGGCTATTTTCAACAAGCACAGTTTACCTCACAGAAGAGCTATCCTTCCACTGGTCATGACAGAGAAAGTGAAAGTGATCTGGATCCAGTTTACCTCACAGAAGAGCTATGTGACTCGTCATGACAGAGAAGACAGATGCTGTGTACAGTATTTACAGATTCATTGTACGGGGAAATTCCCCTAAGCTATTTTCAACAAGCACAAGGAACAGTGGGCCACGGCTTAACGTCTCGTCCTAAACTGCGAGCCTTTCCGGTAGCGTGCATGTCAGGTGAGCGAGACAACAGGAATCAAACTCAGGACTTCTAGCTCCAGAAGCAGGGCTGCTGGACTTTGTTCGCTACCTTTCACTTCTTCACTTTCACTTTCACCTCAAGGGTACAAACGATAAATGCCGAGGTCACAGAAATTCCTTTTTTTTATCATCTGACACTTTAGGGGGTACATTTAGGGGAAGAACAAGATGACAATAGAGGGCTGGGAGGAGAACTCGAATCCCACTGTACATCCACTCCCTGAAACTGTACAAATTGTGGTACAGACTTTCCCCTCCTATTTTAAGTTGATTCTCCATTTTGTTTGTTGCAGAAGCACTGACTTCATGTCCCATCCCAGAGGATGTCCCTAACTGAAGTTAGGTACTCAGTTTTAGAAATAGGAGTAAAGCCCCTTTCCCAACGGTTTAGTTTGCTAGGGATTAGAACCCAGAACCATTAGATGCTAAGTAAGTATCCCTAACCCCAGGAACACCTCAGTCTTTTTTTCCCATCTGAGAACCAGCAGAAAGAATCAGTGCGGCCCTGTGGAGGGCTTATTGATGTTGGGTCCGGAGCGAATCACTGGGAGTGGACAAAAGACAGATGCAGAGACAGGCACTTAGACAGGCCATAATGGTCTCCTACCAGTAAGATATAACTCTAGTTCTCAGGTGTTGGCCCCAATACAAATGTGGCCCCCAGGACAAGCACAGCATCTACCTGTTCAGCACCCTGGACAGCATATAACCTTCCTTCCTTCCTTCCTTCCTTCCTTCCTTCCTTCCTTCCTTCCTTCCTTCCTTCCTTCCTTCCTTCCTTCCTTCCTTCCTTCCTTCCTTCCTTCCTTCCTTCCTTCCTTCATCCATTTCATGTTACATGTACTTACAATTAGTCTAGGGGCAAGAACTTCCAATAAACTCACAAACTTATCATTATGCATTCATTTGCCAAACCTGTGAGTTCCCAACCCACATGCACCAAACCTGAGTTCCCAGCCCACATGGACCCAATCACACAATAACCAAGTTCATGGACAGCAGCCAGCACAGACCGCATGTCTGCCAAGAAATGAATAAGACATAACCGTGACCACAAATCTCAGGTCCATCGCCCAAGACGAAGGCGCTCCAACATTCAATCTTTACTTGAACTATTGCAGAGTCAAATTCCTTGACATGCAGTACAGAAAGGGCATACTCACTAGGCAGCTTCAAACTGCCCGGAGTCAGATATGCATTGCGTAGGTCTGGAGTTGTTCTATATGATGTATCCTGCCATACCGCATGCCTGTCAAGCTTGTGTGTTACGCCAAAGGGCGGTTATATCAGCTATATAGATACAGAAGCTGGTGTGTTACGCTGAAGGGCAGTTATACCGGCTATACAGATTCAGAAGCTGGTGTGTTACACTGAAGGGTAGTTATACCGGCTACACAGATACAGAAGCTGGTGTTAAGCCGAAGGGCAGTTATACAGGCTATACAGATACAGAAGCTGGCGTGTAACACTGAAGGGGAATTATACTATCTGTAAACCACAGATGCAGAAGCTGGTGTGTTATGTTGAAGGGCGGTTATACCGACTATACAGATACAGAAGCTGGTGTGTTACGGCAAAATGCAGTTAAACCAGGTATACAGGGCGGTTGTACTGGGGATACAGATACAGAGCCGGTACGTTACGCCAAATAGCGGTTATTTGTCAGTGGGATATAGATACAAATGCGACGCCCCGGTAATAGCCTCCGGCCGGTTGCCAAAACTTGGCCCCGCTTCAGCCTAACCAATCAAAGGAAATAAATTGTCCCTTCAGTGTTTGCCTGAATGTCCATGGATTTCCTATACTGGAGTTTACCCTACTGTAACTGTTGGCTGTGCAGATAAGTTCATAACAGCCAGGATTGCAGGATACAGGCTTCATTTCATGCGTCTCAAGTCCCCCCCCCCCCCCCCCATCCCTCAGCTCTGGGCCACAGTAAGGTATTTCCCCGGTTCTCAGACACTGGGGCTGTCCCAGCCTTGAAATTTTTCTGTGCCACTCATAGTTTGGTAGTGATTTTTCAAGTTAAATCTGTCATTTTAAATCTGCATTTTTACAATTTTTACACATCAATATGATGTCATGAAATTCAGATTTAGAAGGCACAAATGCAATGAACCATGCTTTTTCCTCAGAGAACCCTTTATATCATTATAGTATATATGCCATGTGTGGAGTGCTGATATCAGAACTAATTGCAAATATCCATAAAGCTCCAGTTTATTGATATCAAGTTTATTGATTTAAAGATATATTTGCTGCACAGGTAAGAATCAAGGCAGTCGATTGCAGCTTTTCTTTGTGTCATAAATTCAGTCAAGCAAAAAAAGCAACGTATATTTGCATTGTCATGACTTTGCAAAGAGAGGCATTTCAAAAACTGCAAAAATGAAACCACCACAAAGGTTTGAAGACTAACAGAAGAAACATGACTAACAGAATGGGTAGGATTGATGGGGAAAAGCCCATAGCTCTTGTAAATCTGGTCCCCTTTGTCGCCGGGAATCCCCTCTGCTGGCGTTGTGAACTGTTGCTGCGTCGCGGGACCCCAGCGAAAGGGCTCCTCAATCATGGAGGTAATTAGAGCTCTCATAAGTGAACATTTGGTGCGCTGGAAATCCCCCATATCCCACCTGTACGGCTCTGTACAAATGAGACTCACCAGCAGCCATGTCAGCCACACAGATGCACATTAACAGATAATAGCTACGCCCACCCCAACACAGTTCCTTGTTTGTGGCATTTTGCCCCCCCCCCCCCAAAAAAAATGATTGGAAAAATGATAATGAAAAAAAGCCTGAGAATGACGTTTATGCCTTGCTACACTAAAGGAGTGAATAGTCATATTGAAGTTTTCCTCCCTGCCCCCATTCTGTGTATCTGTCTTTACAACACTATGAACAGCACCTAACTGTTCAGCACCAGGGACAGCACCTAACTGTTCAGCACCAGGGACAGCACCTAACTGTTCAGAACTCTGCACCATGGACAGCCATATTTCCAGCATCAACAGTACCTAACCATTTTCCATCATGGACAGCAGCTAAGTAGTCAGCCCAGTGGACAACACCTAACTTTAAGCACAGTAACCAACCCCAAAAGTCAACACCGCAGACAGCATCTTACCTCAGCTACCTGCCAAGTACTAAGCAGAGGCAGCATCTTACCTCAGCTACCTGCCAAGTACTAAGCAGAGACAGCAGCACACGAAACAGCGGGAAGGATTCCCCCGTGATTGTCCCCATTACTGCCCAGTGGAAATATGTCTAATGTCTCCCATTTCCCCTGAATGCCCGACACTTCCCTGGCCGGCTGATCGCCCATCCATCCCACCATCCCCGCGATGTTTCGGTCTCTGAGGGGCCCATTGAGCAGCTTCAGGCCAGACACAACATAATAAAACCACAGAACTGCTGCAGTCACAAGGATGTATAAACACAGGGCAGTGAGGAAAACTTGAATACCGCTGTAATCCTGCCACTACTAGATCAAAACTGTACATTTCTGGCTCCTGGGCCCTAGTATTGAGACCAAATGACCTGACATTTGGTATCGTAATGCCTGTAACATATCCACACAGGACTTCATTCACATTTAGGCCACACCAACTTGATTTGTTGGTTCTCTGACTTTTAGAAATATGTTTAACTGGGAAAATATGATGAAAACAAAGGTTTATACCTTGGTTTCCTGGAGTTCTGTGCTGTAAATACAGTCATATTCAGGTTTTCCTCGCTGCCCCCTACTTTTGTGATGTCATCTTGCAATATTTTCACCTTAAAATGTCTGACAACAATGCAAATAAATTGGCATGGCCTAAAACTACAGGCCCGCTGCAATCACTGACCTGTACAACTGCCTTCAGATCCGGGCTTTATTTCCCAATGACAAAGAAGCAGGTACATGCAGAAATCAATACTGTCTGAGTTTTGCCATTGATTAAAAGTATTGTTGACGTCTACACTCTAATTCAGGTGTAGGCATGATAAAACATAGGAAATTCAGACCTGCATATGTGTAAGACAAAACGACTTTAAACAACGCTATTACAATCTGAGTTATTGAACCATGGCCAGAAGCAGCCACGTTTCAATGTGTTGCAAAGGAAAAGGCAAAATTTGATTCAGTTGGAATTAGGAAGCCCATGTTGTTATTTTTTGTTGCTAAGTCTGAGGTTACGAAAATATATTTCCATGTCACGAAGTTCAGATTTTTGTCTATTCCAAGAAGCAAACTTCCATCCTTGTACGGAGGGAAAGGTTCTAGGAATGTTTTATACGGTGACCCACAGCCCCCAGACTGGCCTGATAAATGGCATACAGAGCTCTATTATAGGAAATTAAAAGGCCCGATAAATTGTTCCCAGCAGCCTTCAGGCTGTGTTTAACAGGTTTTTCTTATCTGTGCTCCTCACAGCTCGGGCCACACCAATCAAACGTGTCGGTTCCCGGATTTATAGATAAAATGTTGAACTGGAAAATCAACAATGTTTTATACAGTGTTGGAAAGGGCAGTCTGTACCTTTGTTCACACAGTCGCAGGGAGTGAATATGTTTATTGGTTTGGCCGATCAGGACACACAGCCAGGGCTGCCCAACTAGCCTGTGACTATTCATTACAAATCATTCATTACAAATACTGTACAAGTACCCTCACTAGATAGCTTAAAACATCACTTACAGCTAGATATGCGAAGGTTATGTGTGACAGGTCGCTCGGTGTAATATAACCAGCTGCTGCCGCGCTGCGTGCCTGCGAAGCTGATGTGTTACGCTGAAGGGCGGTTTTACCTGCTATATAGATACAAAGGGCTAGCTCTGCTGATAAAGACAACACAAATGGAATTGAGGTGCAGTGGAAAGCAGGGATTTTTGAAATTCATTGTCTGATTTAAGTTTTACATTTAGCCCTTTAATTGTAACCCTTGAACCCTTATTGTTTATTGTTTATCTAATTCCAACTCAAAACAACTTGTGGAATTTCTAGAAATCATTTTCTTTACATTGACACCCGAGAGAGAACCAAGAGCTTAACTTGGTGTTGCCATGCAGCAGTAACACTAGAACCGGAAACAGGCGCTGAGAAAGAGACTGACTCCAGGGCTAAATTTCTTTTGGTCTTTATGGCCGTGTAGAAAGCAGGGGACGATAAACACTGGTTTGAAAAGGCAGAACCCGATAATGTAATACCCCGCTGTGATCTCGATGGCCTACCTCAGACATGAGCATTCATCTAGCCGCTTCCTTTGTACATAACCTTCCTCCGGACAAGACCTGAATGTTAAGATGGAAGTCTACAAGGTTTCCTCGCTACAACTGACCACTGGAATACTAACGACAGCTGCCAAATACCCAGTGTTACTGTGCTACATTATGTGTGCCAGAGAAACAAAACTTTAGCTTTCTCTCCTTCCCTTGTTTATACCATTCCTCAAGACAAGCTATAAGCTATAAGCCTACAAGGTTTCCTTTTAGCTAGTATAATAGACCACTAGAGTATCAAAGCATCCAGTGGTGCTTTATCATACATGGCACAAAAATAAGTCTGTCTTTTGCTGCTATCTATTGTGTATTTCTACTCATATTCATAAGGTATGATATATGTAGTAAGGTTTTTTCAGTGCTATTAATCACTGAACTTCCAGAACATCCAAATGCCCAATTGTGTTTTCTTGTGCATGGCAGAAAAAATAATTCTGACTTTTCCTGTTTTCCACTATTCATTTCCATTCCTCAGCTTATGACTACAAGATTTCCTGAGTATAATTGACTGCTAGAGTTTCAGAAAATCCTGATGCCCAATGTTTCATTTTATGCAAGGGAAAAATACTTCTGGCTCATTCTGCTCCAGTTGTTCACAGTAAATCAAACCCAGTTTCCATGGTCTAGACTTCTAGGGAAGAATGATAAGCGGATATAATATTGAATGCTGAGAGCAATAAAAGCAATAGTTCATGATTGAATTATGTTTTTTCCTTGGAATGTGTCCACAGTTCAGTGAGTGATGGTGACGCATGGTGAGAATTAGAGTCCTTATTCCTGAGCAGGTGGCAAATGGAAAAGGGAAAAGAGTCTCTAACCAGTCTGGCTCACTGACGAGCAAATCTGCAACTGGTTCTGACAGGAACTACAGTTACTTACTGCACATCCAGCTGCAGGCTTCAGGGGAGTTTGCCAAGCTTGCCCACAAGTAAAACGGACAATGGACCAAAGCTGACCATACAATCCTGAAGGACTGCCATACTCTCCTGTAGGGTGCATGTTGGGAACCCACAAAGCTGACCATACAATCCTGAAGGACTGCCATACTCTCCTGTAGGGTGCATGTTGGGAACCAACAGTGGACCAAAGCTGACCATACAATCCTGTAGGACTGCCATACTCTCCTGTAACGTGCATGTTGGGAACCAACAGCAACCAGGATCTGATCTCCCAACCATCTATAGGGAGGATCACTTTAACTACACTGACTGAACTGCACAGAAGTCTTGCTACTGAACTGTAGTAGTGAGTTATGGTGTCTGTTCATGCTCAAATAAAGCACTGTCTCAGAACACACAGTATCAACTAGACTATGTAGTACTTTCAAACTGCCCAAGAAGACCACTCAGGGTACAGATCTAGATAGAGTCTGGTCTATGTGGACGGGTGGTCACAATAGACAGGATTATTAAGCTTGTGTCAATGGGAAAAATTATCTAAGGACCACCAAAGAGTGGTCACAATGGGTAGGTGGCCCTGAAGCAGGAGTGGTCACTTGTACAGGCTAACAGATATCATGGTCCAGAAGTGGTCACTTGTACAGGCTAACAGATATCATGTTCCAGTAGTGGTCACTTGTACAGGCTAACAGATATCATGTTCCAGAAGCGGTCACTTGTACAGGGTAACAGATATCATGTTCCAGTAGTGGTCACTTGTACAGGCTAACAGATATCATGTTCCAGTAGTGGTCACTTGTACAGGCTAACAGATATCATGTTCCAGAAGTGGTCACTTGTACAGGCTAACAGATATCATGTTCCAGAAGTGGTCACTTGTACAGGCTAACAGATATCATGTTCCAGAAGTGGTCACTTGTACAGGCTAACAGATATCATGTTCCAGTAGTGGTCACTTGTACAGGCTAACAGATATCATGTTCCAGAAGTGGTCACTTGTACAGGCTAACAGATATCATGTTCCAGAAGTGGTCACTTGTACAGGCTAACAGATATCATGTTCCAGAAGTGGTCACTTGTACAGGCTAACAGATATCATGTTCCAGGAGTGGTCACTTGTACAGGCTAACAGATATCATGTTCCAGAAGTGGTCACTTGTACAGGCTTACAGATATCATGTTCCAGGATTGATCCCTGCGCAACGTGGCGTGCAGGACTGATGGCAAGCCTCCCTGCTCGAGGCCTGGGTACCAATTCATCCTCCTGCTCATTTCCACCTCACTGGTCAAACCATCTCTCAACTTGTCGTGATCGGCTTCCAGAAGATTCTACGTCTCCGGTTACGTAATGCATGATATGCAGACCTTCTGTAGCTTGGTGCATATATCAGCTCTGGGAGGACTTTACAAATAACGTATCCAGAGAGAGATGCACACTGTAGGGGGGAAATCAGGAGAAGCCAGACTGATGGGCAGTGCAAAAGAACTGGGGAAGTCCTGAGTCAGCTGACAGATGTGACGTATGTGGCTGAGACTGTCATTCTCGTGTAGGACTGTTTGGCTGAAAGCCGATGCTACAGGGCTGATGTGAACTAGGGTGTTCCCATGGCCCACTGAGGTCATATATCCACAGTTTCAGGGAGAAAGAGACTCAGAGTGAACTAGGGTGTTCCCATGGCCCACTGAGGTCATATATCTACAGTTTCAGGGAGGAAGAGACTCAGACACAAGTTTCCTCCTGGCCCCATGCCTTATTGGACCACTTGCTAAGATAAATTTTCAGTTCAGCTAACCTTTAAGATAGCCAGAATGGATGGGATTTTTGGCTCAGAAACTCCTACTCTTGAAATCTCTGAGAAGCAGGGAAATGAGTTGGAGTGGCCCTTGCAAGTTTTCACACAGACTTCAGTCTCTACAATGTCCTGTTCCTAATAGGGTACATAAAAATGTCCCAAAACAGCAGATCAGATTAGAGTGGCCTTACAGCTCACTTACTCTGCAGGTTTAGGAGCTTCATTTAGGACCAGCATGATACTAAACCTGTCCATCATAAACTTCACATCGGGTTGACCCAATTCTGATGATCCCCCCCGCATCCTCTCCCTTACCAGGATTTATCTCAATGGATTCAAATTGCAAATAAGAGTGCATATCAACATGTGGCAACCCCTGCATTGTACATATAGGACAATGTATAAAAATATAGATGTTAGAAATTCCAGCAATAATTATAAAAGCACATTCTCATTCAATGCTACATAGTGTTTTGTAAAGGAGATCAGTCGGACAGAATGGTTGTTGCTATGTTGCAGAAGATGCTTACATTATATCTTGTACATGTCTTGTTCCAAAAGAAGACACAATGAATGAGCACCTCTATTACTGAGCCTGTTCATCATAAGTCTCATTTGTCCCAGTCCTGAAGCCCCCACCCCCTGTATGTGTTCCTTCCAATGCTTAGGCCACACAAATCTAATCTATCGGTTCTAAGGGGAAGTTTGTGCTTTGGGACACAAAGTTTCAGGGAGTAGAAATCACCACACTCACTATGCGGCTCATCGTCAGCTGTTGTTTCTCAGCTCGAAAGCTTGCACACTGGCCTCTATTCTCATCCTGAATATCCTGTTTGAATTGTCTGGAAACCCAGACAGTCATTAAGCTGCAGTGAAGACCTTCATTACCACAAGCACTAAACCTCTGCACCATTGTCATAAACCTCGTTGTGAGTTTGACCCAATTCTGAAGCTCCCGCCCGTTTGTGTCCCTCCTAATTCTTACACACCATGACTGATATAATGATGTACCAGCTAATTCAGCCACAACCAATTCATTCCATTGGTTTTCAGATCTAATTAACTGGTAGTTCAACATGGCAGTAATTCAACTGCAGTGAAGACCTTTGTTACAACATGTACATTATAAATCTCATTTGACCCAGTTCTGAATCTCCCACCCCGATTGCGTCCCGGCTAATTCTCACATGCGATGAGAAATTCTTGCCCAGTGACACCCAGAGCCCCTCCATTACTGCAGCTCCAGTACTGCCCTGTAAAGCTGTCTGCTGTACCACTGCCAGTGGTACCACAGCTCCAGTAATACCTGTAGTACCGCTGCCTGTGGTACCCTGTAAAGCTATCTGCTGTACTGCTGCCTGTGTATAGCTGTCAGCTGTACCGCTGCCTGTGTAAAGCTGTCAGCTGTACTGCTGCCTGTGTAAAGCTGTCAGCTGTACCGCTGCCTGTGTAAAGCTGTCTGCTGTACCACTGCCAGTGGTACCACAGCTCCAGTAATACCCGTAGTACCACTGACTGTGGTACCCTGTAAAGCTGTCTGCTGTACTGCTGCCTGTGTAAAGCTGTCGGCTGTACCGCTGCCTGTGTAAAGCTGTCAGCTGTACCGCTGCCTGTGTAAAGCTGTCAGCTGTACCACTGCCTGTGTAAAGCTGTCGGCTGTACCACTGCCTGTGTATAGCTGTCAGCTGTACCGCTGCCTGTGTATAGCTGTCAGCTGTACCGCTGCCTGTGTAAAGCTGTCAGCTGTACCACTGCCTGTGTAAAGCTGTCGGCTGTACCACTGCCTGTGTATAGCTGTCAGCTGTACCGCTGCCTGTGTATAGCTGTCAGCTGTACCGCTGCCTGTGTAAAGCTGTCAGCTGTACCGCTGCCTGTGTAAAGCTGTCGGCTGTACCGCTGCCTGTGTAAAGCTGTCAGCTGTACCGCTGCCTGTGTAAAGCTGTCAGCTGTACCACTGCCTGTGTAAAGCTGTCGGCTGTACCACTGCCTGTGTATAGCTGTCAGCTGTACCGCTGCCTGTGTAAAGCTGTCAGCTGTACCGCTGCCTGTGTAAAGCTGTCGGCTGTACCACTGCCTGTGTAAAGCTGTCAGCTGTACCGCTGCCTGTGTAAAGCTGTCGGCTGTACCACTGCCTGTGTAAAGCTGTCAGCTGTACCGCTGCCTGTGTAAAGCTGTCAGTTGTACCGCTGCCTGTGTAAAGCTGTCAGCTGTACCACTGCCTGTGTAAAGCTGTCGGCTGTACCACTGCCTGTGTATAGCTGTCAGCTGTACCACTGCCTGTGTAAAGCTGTCGGCTGTACCACTGCCTGTGTAAAGCTGTCGGCTGTACCGCTGCCTGCGTAAAGCTGTCAGCTGTGTCGCTGCCTGTGTAAAGCTGTCGGCTGTACCGCTGCCTGTGTAAAGCTGTCAGCTGTGTCGCTGCCTGTGTATAGCTGTCGGCTGTACCACTGCCTGTGTATAGCTGTCAGCTGTACTGCTGCCTGTGTAAAGCTGTCAGCTGTACCACTGCCTGTATAAAGCTGTCGGCTGTGTCGCTGCCTGTTGAATTTACATCATGAACTGCAGTTATTACTGTTCCACCTCTGATAACCAGGAACACGCGTTGGTGTGGCCGGTACTTACTGTCCCAGAAGTGAAACTCGGTGCTCAGCTCCGTCGTAAAATCTGATGTCCTGTAACGAGCACTATGCCATTACCCCGGCCGGTGAACGGTAGCCAATTATTCTATTTGCTCCGCGATGCAGGTAACCTGAAGCAGCCCCTTGTGGCAATTCATTCATCAGAATTCACCGGAAAGTTCCTTTGTTGATGGGAGTGATAAAGTCACTGCCTGTAAGGGGAACGCCGAAAATCCCATCTGCACTAAACCAGTCGGCAGCGCGTAGCAACGATAACAAATCTATTAACTTTATGGCCTAAACAAACCGGGGATTGTAGCTGCGAGAGCACCAAAGGCAGACTGATCACAGGTTTACTGGGTACAAGGATGTCATCCATAAGCAGCTAACTATTCAGCACAAGGGACAGCACCTAATTATTCAGCACCAGGGACAGCACCTAACTGTTCAGCACCAGGGACAGCACCTAACTGTTCAGCACAAGGGACAGCACCTAACTGTTCAGCACCAGGGACAGCACCTAATTATTCAGCACCAGGGACAGCACCTAACTGTTCAGCACCAGGAACAGCACCTAACTGTTCAGCACAAGGGACAGCACCTAACTGTTCAGCACCAGGGACAGCACCTAATTATTCAGCATCAGGGACAGCACCTAACTGTTCAGCACAGTGGACAGTAGTAAGCCCCTCAGCACAATGGACAGCTCCTAACAATTCAGCACAAGGAACAGCACCTTATAGTTTAGCAATTCCAGAAGACTGATCACAGTTTGCTGGGTACAAGACCCTTATCTGTAAACAGCGAATACTCCTGTGGGTTTATGGGCAACAAAATCCAATGTTTTGACCTTTAAAATCACTTATCAAAATAATTGTATCTATTATTCTTATAACTATGTTACTTGAAAATAGTAATGAATTGATAATACAAATTATCTAAGGGTCCCCCCAAAATGTGGTGACAATGTCCGGATGGCCCTTAGGCAGGATCTGTGACTTGTGCAGGTTTAGTCTGTTCTTTACTCCCTGAAACTGAGCCGAGGCACAAACCTCCCCCCAGAGCCTGTTTTCTATTGATCTTCCATCTGAGCAAATCTGGGAAGAAGCAAATTGAATTGATGTCACCCAAGAATCAGCTGTTACAGACTTGATTTACCCGACGTAGGTTAAACTGACAATGAGTTTTATGATGGAGAGTTTGAGTAGTACGGGTCATTATTGAAGATCATAAACTCACCGTGGTTACACGACGGAAAACAGGATTATTCCAAACTTCTTTGTACACCGCCAAGTGTTCCTTCCTAGCCGACTTATCCAGAGATTTACCGACCTGATGGAACTACTGAAATGCATTCAAGTTCATGGTGGTTAACTGTGTAAACTTAAAACTGCTGCAGGAACGCTTGTTTTGTCTTCAGTCCGCCTACCACCTTGTTTAAACCGCAAACTAGAAACCTTTGCAAACACTCCATTCTCTCCCAACAGCAAAATTAAATCACCGCGAACTTAAAGGTATTCACAGAGTTCACGGCTGACGCAGTGAAACACGTCTATAGAAACTTCTGGAACCCTGAAAGGCTCCGCTGAGAAATGCTGCACCAGTTACGTGGAATGAAAGACTTAATCGATCAGCAAATGGGCCGAAGGTCCTTGAAAGTTTCCATCATTCATTTAAGTGTGAAGGGACTGATTTTTGCATGTTAGAAATTAATGGATTTAAAAATTTCACACAAAAGCAACAACAGGTTTTATGGAGGTAATGCAGTCAGGTTCAAAGTTTATGATTTCTACCTGCTACATTTCCATCTTGAAATGGAGAACCGAGGAATAAACTGGTAAGGCCTGGTCGGTGTCTCCAAGAAAGCAATAAGACACGTCCCGTTCCTTATCTCCCTCGGCCAGACCTGGGCGGGGCGCGCCGAGCGGGATCAGTCTACGTGATGTCATCACAGGTCACATGGGCAGGGTCGCTGTACCCACAATCCTCAGGGGCACAGCAGATCAGCGCTGGGAGGCTGTTAATCACTGGTGCGGTAAAAAGGTTCGGTGATTTGTGTAAGACTTAATTTTTGTTGTTAAGAAATGTGTAAAGGCTAAAGGCGACTGTTGGCGAGGATCTATGACAACATTTGCATCCCGCGCACTTCTTTGGTTGCAGCCTTGATTCTGAGGTTAATTCATAGAGAAAAAACTAAAAGTTGGACACAAACATGTATTTCCCAATGTAAAATGATAGATTGTACGATTACGGTTTTTGTAGCATGATTTACAGCAAAGCTATGATAAATCTGACTGTTTGCAGGTATCCATGACTACAGTTCCCACCGTCTTCCTCTGCTTGGCTGTGCCTTTATTTACACTCGAGGCTCCATTCGGCCATCAGGACTGCTTTCATAGAGGTGGAGTTTGGAGCAGCATCAGGGTTCATTTGGAAATAGGACAAGTCAAGATGAACACCTTCCCTTCCCCTTGTCCCGTTCTAAACTTGAAGGCAAACCAGACAGTTCAATCTGTACACATCCACGGCCGCCCAACAACACCCTCAATTTTCTCTCGTAAACCTGTCACCTGATGTATGTGACGGGGTCAAAGGAACAATCTTTAAGATTAAAAGGCGTAAAATAAGACTCGTTTACAAGATCTGGTTGACTTTTTTATGTTGACAAAGCAGTCGTTGTTCTAACCTAGTACCTAAAACAACAGTTAGTCAGTCGAGGATATTCTAAACAACAGACATCAAGATTACACTACATGTTCCAGGGGGAACAATAACCACAACAAGCATCGAGATTATACCACATGTTCCAGGGGCATCCGAGTTGATTTACAGAAACACGGACACAGAGAACCGTTTGTTTATGGCCAGGAAATAAACCGGGCCCATAAAACTGCTTGCCACAGACGGGAAAGGAAGAAAGATTAAAAGATGTAAACGAACACTTATTTACACATCTATACTGATCGACGGAGGCCATATATATTACAGGATTCAGTTGACTTGTTTATGACAAAGCAGCTGCCTGCCGACCAGACATCGGGGCCGTACCGTTCCTGTCCAGGGGGCAACTGAGGTCGATTCTCGGAAACCACAGAGAACACAGAGGACCGTTTGTTTATGACTGGGAAATAAACCGTAAAACGGCCTGCCACAGCCGGCTTCCCACGGCTGCATTAAAACCGCTCCTGTACCGGTCACCTGGGACACGTATAAACTGTCGGGTCGGCGAGCGAGACCAGTATCGACAGTCCGTTACATGCCGGTTTCACTCATAAAACTGCCACGCAAGGCTAGGGGAGGGGGGCATATTGTACAAGACTGGAGAGGGCAACATCATAAATACAGATAGTCCGTTACATGCCGGTTTCACTCATAAAACTGCCACGCAAGGGTAGGGGAGGGGGGCATATTGTACAAGACTGGAGAGGGCAACATCATAAATACAGATAGTCTGTTACATGCCGGTTTCACTGACAAAACTGCCGCGCAATGCTAGGGAGGGGGGCATGCACATATTGTGCTGGCACCCGGAGGGCACCTGTTATATCTACGGTACACAACACTCAACACTCAGTCAGTAAAGTTACATGAGAAACTATGGGGAGGGGGGCATGGAAATACTGTATGACTGACACCTTGAGAGCACAATATCATAAATCATCTCATCTGTCCCTAATTAGTCTAACCATTTGACCATTGGGGCACCACAGCAGATCTGACAACCAGTCTCCACCCTTCTGGGTTTTCTAGTTTTCTTAGTGTTTCCCTTATTGTCATGACTGGCATTCTCTAATATCCTCCCATTGTTCCTGGTGCCAACCTCTTCCTTCTTCTTAACATTATACATTATCATCAATTAATTCAAACCATGAATAACCAACACAGATACACATAGTATGTCTGTTTCACCCATAAGCTCACACCAATGTATTTCCTTGCAGTTCTGAGACATTTTAAAGTGAAAGGTAAGAAAGAGGACATGATTAAAACAGTGAGCTGGAAGGAAAACTTGAATTCACTACATTCATTCCCTTAAACTGTGTGGACTAAAGCACCAAAGTACAGACTTTCCCCTCAAACTCTGTTACCATACTGATTCTTTAGCTCATAACACAAAATAAATTTTTGTTTTATATAATGAAAACTAATAAGATTGGGGTTGCCTAAAGCTGTGGAGTATAAATACCCAACACTAAGGGAGGGTGCAAGATCCTAAAAAACAACCTTGAAACTGGAGTTACAACATATAAATTGTTTCACTCCTAAACTGCAGAGCAGTTATAAGTGCTGAGGGAAAGGTGTGGCTACATCATCAATAACTGTCACAGCCCGGCTCAACAACAGCCTGGGGCTGCAACAGAGTTGTTTACAATATGTAAATTGTTTGTTACACTCCTGAACTGCAGAGCAGTAATAAGTGCTGAGGGAAGGTGCGGCTACATCATCAATAACTGTCACAGCCCGGCTCAACAACAGCCTGGGGCTGCAACAGAGTTGTTTGTGCACAAACATCTGTTTAAACATCTGTTCTCTTTATCAACAATACTAGACCAAATATCGGTATGTACACTTTACAAAATAGACTATTCTGTTATTATCACTTTGTCTTACACAGCCTCAAAAAGAATATAAACCTTAAAAGCTTAGATTGTTTCCCATAGAAGTTCTTACCAGAATAGCTCCTTTGTTCCACTTGTTATCATTGTTATCCTGTGTAGTTCTGTCTGTATCCTTTTTCTGAATTCTGTTACATTTGGCAATGGACCGTTCCTGTTGAACACCATATCGGACATATAGAACCCCCTGTTCTATTTGGAACAGCTCCATCAAAGACAGCGCCCTCGGGAAAGAACTTACCCTAAAATTTACGATGACTACAGAACATTAAGTTATTTGATATAATGACAATGACAACGACAATGACAATGAACTTTATTGCATATTCATGCCCAGCATGGGCTAAATGCATTAGGTAACATAAAGTAAAAGAAATGGAACATTGTTATATATTCCATCTAAATCTACAGAGTCTCTTCTCTCTTCTTGAAACATTTGTATACAAATTCACATAGTTTTCCAATTATATCGTCGTTTTTAGATGACATGATACATGTGAATAGCTCGTTATTTCTAAGATGCGTATATTTTTTGTCTAGTTGTATGGGACTTACAAGGGATCTGCGCATGTCTCAGAATAGTGAGCATTCTAAGATAAAATGTATTTCATCTTCTATACAATCATTGTCACAGAAAGTACACATTCTGTGACACAATAGCAGTGGATAATTTTAAAAGCTTATGAAAAATTCCGAAGACACATTGCTATGGCTGCTACTGACAAGGACAGTAACCTTTAGCGGAAACAGATCATATGATATACCACATAACAGAAGCATGGCCTCCAGTGCCCCACCCCCTGGGGAACACCCCCTGGGTCCCCCCCCCCTGGGTAAGCACCTGTGCGTCTGACCTGGTCCCTGACAGGTGTGTGGCGTTTTGCTGAGTCAGCATTCTGCAACCGGGCGGGGCAGCCGTGGCAACTTCCACCTTACATGGGACCCCATTTTACATCCCTTCCTAAAGACAGGTGCAGCTCCAACCAGGATGCCCTTAACCAGATTTGAACCAGGGTCTCCCAGTTACGAACTATTAGAGCAGACTGTGAGGCTGCTACCAATGGAGCTACAAGGACATCTCTCCCAAAGTAAAGATGTCTGAAGACTTAGTAGATTTTTAATGTCAATGAATTTAGAATTTCTACTGCCAGATTTTAACATATTTGATACACTGCCCTTCACTGCATAAACAAATCCCACAATTCCCACGACAGCTGAGCTCGCAATCTTACCTCAATGACTTTGGAACTGATACATGAAACAGCACAATCTTAAAGCGTTTTATGTAACACGTTTCACTTTTAGAACGACTCATTTTAAATGTCAGCGATCAACCCATCACAGTTGTAACGATCAAAATGATATCTTCGTCAGGAGACGATGTAAAACATTTTATCGTGCCATGAAACGGTGGAGCAAGTTTCACGGTCCTCGGTAAGGGGCCGCGCAGGTCTGTTCAGATGGGGGGGGGTGTTGGTGGGGGTTGGTGGGAGTGTTGGAATAAAACACTGGATATTCATTTAGTAAAGCATTATGTACAGCTGTAAACGCAAGGTAACAGGTACTCAAGCAACGGGAGAGATTTGGAAAGTAACTGGATAGATTCGGATTTTCCAAAATGAGTAACTGTTACCTTTTATGATTTTTACCTACACATTTGTTAGACTTCAGTGATGGTAAAACTCAATTCAGATAAGCAGCTATAACAACCATCACACACACATACACACACACACATACAATCAGATAGTCAGTTTTCCAGATATTTGTGTACATGTTGATTTTCATATTTGGAAATGTGAGTGATGAACGGCAGCACACTTATCTAAACTAGCCTAAATCCCTTTGAATAAATGCATTACCAGTAGAAGTAGTAGTAGCATTACCGACCCAATAAAAACCCAAGTATTGTAATAGACAAAATGTATGAGACATGAATGATGATAAACAACAAACAATTTTTGCCCTTTCACAATGCATTCTCCATTCCGGTAAAAACATCAATATCATAACAGATACCAGGTAATTCATGTTCACATTTCTGAAACAGAGTGATGGAAAACAGCACGCTGAGCTGCTCTGGCCTGAAGCCCCTTCATAAATGCATTCCCCATGAGAAACACTGCACTGCTCCACTCCTGCCTGAGTCCTTCACAAATGCATTCTCTATGCCAGTAGAAGCCCTGTGGGCCTGAGATAACCACGCCGCCATAAAACTCATCTCAGCGTTTGCAGCGCTCAGAACTGCAGTGAGCAGCAAGAGTCTCCTCAGGGGCTCAGCAGCAGCCATACATCAACTGTTACTATAGTCTACCCAACGGACTACTGCAGCAGTCTGCAGGAAATTATACTGCAGCAGTCTGCAGGAAATCACACTGCAGCAGTCTGCAGGAAATCACACTGCAGCAGTCTGCAGGAAATCATACTGCAGCAGTCTGCAGGAAATTATACTGCAGCAGTCTGCAGGAAATCACACTGCAGCAGTCTGCAGGAAATCACACTGCAGCAGTCTGCAGGAAATCACACTGCAGCAGTCTGCAGGAAATCATACTGCAGCAGTCTGCAGGAAATCACACTGCAGCAATCTGCAGGTAATTATACTGCAGCAGTCTGCAGGAAGTCACACTGCAGCAGTCTGCAGGTAATTATACTGCAGCAGTCTGCAGGAAATCATACTGCAGCAGTCTGCAGGAAATCACACTGCAGCAGTCTGCAGGAAATCATACTGCAGCAGTCTGCAGGAAATCATACTGCAGCAGTCTGCAGGAAATCATACTGCAGCAGTCTGCAGGAAATTATACTGCAGCAGTCTGCAGGAAATCACACTGCAGCAGTCTGCAGGAAATCACACTGCAGCAGTCTGCAGGAAATCACACTGCAGCAGTCTGCAGGTAATTATACTGCAGCAGTCTGCAGGAAGTCACACTGCAGCAGTCTGCAGGAAGTCATACTGCAGCAGTCTGCAGGAAATCACACTGCAGCAGTCTGCAGGAAATCATACTGCAGCAGTCTGCAGGAAATCATACTGCAGCGGTCTGCAGGAAATCACACTGCAGCAGTCTGCCGGAAATTACACTGCAGCAGTCTGCAGGAAATCATGCTGCAGCAGCCGCAGGAAATCATACTGCAGCAGTCTGCAGGAAATCACACTGCAGCAGTCTGCAGGAAATCATACTGCAGCAGTCTGCAGGAAATCACACTGCAGCAATCTGCAGGTAATTATACTGCAGCAGTCTGCAGGAAGTCACACTGCAGCAGTCTGCAGGTAATTATACTGCAGCAGTCTGCAGGAAATCACACTGCAGCAGTCTGCAGGAAATCACACTGCAGCAGTCTGCAGGAAATCACACTGCAGCAGTCTGCAGGAAATCACACTGCAGCAGTCTGCAGGAAATCACACTGCAGCAGTCTGCAGGTAATTATACTGCAGCAGTCTGCAGGAAGTCACACTGCAGCAGTCTGCAGGAAGTCACACTGCAGCAGTCTGCAGGAAATCACACTGCAGCAGTCTGCAGGAAATCACACTGCAGCAGTCTGCAGGAAATCACACTGCAGCAGTCTGCAGGTAATTATACTGCAGCAGTCTGCAGGAAGTCACACTGCAGCAGTCTGCAGGAAGTCATACTGCAGCAGTCTGCAGGAAATCACACTGCAGCAGTCTGCAGGAAATCACACTGCAGCAGTCTGCATGAAATCACACTGCAGCAGTTGCAGGAAATCACACTGCAGCAGTCGCATGAAATTACACTTAGCAGTCTGCAGGAAATCACACTGCAGCAATCTGCAGGAAATTATACTGCAGCAGTCTGCAGGTAATCACACTGCAGCAGTCTGCAGGAAATCATACTGCAGCAGTCTGCAGGAAATCATACTGCAGCAGTCTGCAGGAAATCACACTGCAGCAGTCTGCAGGAAATCATACTGCAGCAGTCTGTAGGAAATCATACTGCAGCGGTCTGCAGGAAATCACACTGCAGCAGTCTGCAGGAAATCACACTGCAGCAGTCAGCAGGAAATTATACTGCAGCAGTCTGCAGGAAATCATACTGCAGCAGTCTGTAGGAAATCATACTGCAGCGGTCTGCAGGAAATCATACTGCAGCAGTCTGCAGGAAATCACACTGCAGCAGTCTGCAGGAAACGTTAGCCGTGCTCAGACCTGCATTGAGCAGCGAGAGTCTCCCCAGGGCACCACAGCAGCAGCCATACATCAGCAGTCTACAGTATTTACAGGTTCATTGAACGGGGAAATTCTTTTAGCTCTTTTCGACAAGTACAATGAACAATGGACCACGGCTTACCGTCCCGTCCTAAGGACTGTGACCCTTTCCAGTAGCGTGCATGTCGAGTGAGCAACAACAGTCGGGACTCGAACTCCCAACCTCTTGGTGCAGAGGCAGGGTTGCTAACCACTGGACTATGCATGCTGCTGTAAACTGTAAGCAGTCATTTTTCATATCAAACTATCAAAGCAACACAGCTGACTGTAAGAATGATGTTAGACAGTTCCACCAGGCAGACAAGGAAATTAAATGAATTTCCTGAATGGCAATGATGCAGTACATGTTACCAATTTTCAGGTAAACACAAGAAATCAGTCCTATCTTTGCTTCCAGTCCTTATATAAAGAAGTCCACCCTGGCTTGGTGTAAGGAACAGAATATGAGTTTGAGTCCTTATATAAAGACGTCCACTGTGGCTTGGTGTAAGAAATAGAAGATGAGTTTGAGTCCTTATATAAAGAAGTCCACTGTGGCTTGGTGTAAGAAATAGAAGATGATTTTGAGACGGTTTCACAGACACGGCTGGGTCTGACGGAAATTAAAGACTTCAGGCTAAACCGTCTCCATGGCAACACGCCAACGCCACCCCAGCAAAGCGAAGCCCTGGAGAAATAAAGATGACTGCATTTCTGCCTTCTGTGGTGACAAGAGCTATTGACCCAGAATACATACTCGGTGCTTATAGGTTCGCAGTTGGTCTAAGCAGTCAATTCTCTGTTTGTTTCCAACAGACAAACATTAGCCTCCTGCAAACCCCCATCTGCCCCGGGCTTGGCTGCGGCCCAGTCTCTCCACATGTCAGCAACTTGGAGAAGTCCCCGACCTGACTTAATAGAATGAGCGCTTGGCAAAGTGCGGTAATTTGCCACACGACTGGGCAGGGCACTTTCTAATGGGGGTCACTGGCCTGTAACCTGCCTGTAAGCCATCACACCTGTCTCAAGGCACTTTCACTTGTCTCAGCATGTCTCAAGACACTTTCGCTTGTCTCACACCTGTCTCAAGGCACTTTCACCTGTCTCACAGCTGTCTCAAGGCACTTTCACTTGTCTCAAGACACTTTCACTTGTCTCACACCTGTCTCAATGCACTTTCACTTGTCTCAGCCTGTCTCAAGACACTTTCACCTGTCTTACTGCTGTCTCAAGGAACTTTCACTTGTCTCAGCCTGTCTTAAGGCACTTTCACTTGTCTCACACCTGTCTCAAGGCATTTTTATTTGCCTCAGTCTCAAGACACCTGTCTCCCCCCCTCGTGGGTTCAGCAAGGCAGACTGACACACCAACAGGTGCAAATTAAGAAAGAGCTCAAAATGGCTGCCGGAACTGGAGTAATGAGGGGAAATGCATGTAAGGCCTGTTTTCTTACAATCTGCCCACATCATTTGCCTTAGCTACATATTCTGTATGCTACATAAAGGACGGTCACAACAAATGGGATTTCTATCCATGTACATTCCAACAATCTAAAACACATTTGATTTACAAAAATAAGAAATCACAGATCAAAGACAAAGAACAACCGTGATATGATTGAGAAAAGTCAAGTTTCCAAACTACATGTATTTCTACCAGGTTTAACAAAGGGAGACAAACCGTACTTTGTATGGCCCCACCAATTTGACTTTTTCAGATTTTTAAAGATAATGTTAGTTTGGAAAATCAACATGAAAACAGAGTCTGGACTTTGGTATCCAGTTTCAGGGAGTGGACAGAGTCAGCTGGCCTCCCAGCCTTCTGTTTTTATGTCTGCCTGCCAAACTTTTACATGAACATGTCCGAGAACCAACAAACTAAATTGGTGTGGCCTAAGGTGTGTTCAAAACATTGTTACTAGACAGGGCTTAGATGTGACAAGTTGCTTCTGAGATACCATATGCCTATTGTTACTAGACAGGGCTTAGATGTGACAAGTTGCTTCTGAGATACCATATGCCTATTGTTACTAGACAGGGCTTAGATGTGACAAGTTGCTTCTGAGATACCATATGCCTATTGTTACTAGACAGGGCTTAGATGTGACAAGTTGCTTCTGAGATACCATATGCCTATTGTTACTAGACAGGGTTTAGATGTGACAAGTTGCTTCTGAGATACCATATGCCTATTGTTACTAGACAGGGTTTAGATGTGACAAGTTGCTTCTGAGATACCATATGCCTATTGTTACTAGACAGGGTTTAGATGTGACAAGTTGCTTCTGAGATACCATATGCCTATTGTTACTAGACAGGGTTTAGATGTGACAAGTTGCTTCTGAGATACCATATGCCTATTGTTACTAGACAGGGTTTAGATGTGACAAGTTGCTTCTGAGATACCATATGCCTATTGTTACTAGACAGGGTTTAGATGTTACAAGTTGCTTCTGAGATACCATATGCCTGTTGTTACTAGACAGGGTTTAGATGTGACAAGTTGCTTCTGAGATACCATATGCCTATTGTTACTAGACAGGGTTTAGATGTGACAAGTTGCTTCTGAGATACCATATGCCTATTGTTACTAGACAGGGTTTAGATGTGACAAGTTGCTTCTGAGATACCATATGCCTATTGTTACTAGACAGGGCTTAGATGTGACAAGTTGCTTCTGAGATACCATATGCCTATTGTTACTAGACAGGGCTTAGATGTGACAAGTTGCTTCTGAGATACCATATGCCTATTGTTACTAGACAGGGCTTAGATGTGACAAGTTGCTTCTGAGATACCATATGCCTATTGTTACTAGACAGGGTTTAGATGTGACAAGTTGCTTCTGAGATACCATATGCCTATTGTTACTAGACAGGGCTTAGATGTGACAAGTTGCTTCTGAGATACCATATGCCTATTGTTACTAGACAGGGTTTAGATGTGACAAGTTGCTTCTGAGATACCATATGCCTATTGTTACTAGACAGGGTTTAGATGTGACAAGTTGCTTCTGAGATACCATATGCCTATTGTTACTAGACAGGGTTTAGATGTGACAAGTTGCTTCTGAGATACCATATGCCTATTGTTACTAGACAGGGTTTAGATGTGACAAGTTGCTTCTGAGATACCATATGCCTATTGTTACTAGACAGGGTTTAGATGTGACAAGTTGCTTCTGAGATACCATATGCCTATTGTTACTAGACAGGGTTTAGATGTGACAAGTTGCTTCTAAGATACCATATGCCTATTGTTACTAGACAGGGTTTAGATGTGACAAGTTGCTTCTGAGATACCATATGCCTATTGTAATTACCCACCAGAAGGAATCCACTTGTGATTAGCTTGGGGGCATGAATCTGCAATTAGGATCATCACTAATTATATCTGTATTATTCTATGAGACAACTCAGAACAACATTGGATCGCAAAGGGGCGTAAGTGTGACAACATGCCCCACATGAAGTCTACCTACGGTAATCAATCCGAGTGCAATTAGCTTTAGGGCATGAATTTGCAATAAAGATCACCCTAATTATCTCCATGCCTGTGAAGCTGGTGTGTTACACTACGGGGTTTTGAAGCCAGTAAAAATATACATGATTGTATTGTGTTAGGCAGCAGCAAAGCTACTGGTGGTTCTTGGATTTTAAAAAACTAATGCTGAGTTGGAGTATTCACATGAAAACAGAGTCAGAGGGCCTGGCTATGCCTTGATGCACACAGTTTCAAGAGATGCATGACTTTGTTTTGAGACCAAGTCTTCATGTTCAATTACCGGTGCAATGGCCTAGTTGGTAGAGTGCTCGCCTTGCACACAGTAGGTCGTGAGTTTGAACCCCGGCCAGGTCATACCAAAGACTTTAAAAATGGTACATACTGCTTTCTCTGCTTAGCACTCAGCATTTCGGAAAGAGTATGGAAGTTAAACACACATCACTACCAGCGGACCAGCCCCCTGCTGTAGTGACTTGCACAAATGTGTGTGGCCCAAGGGCTATAGAAATGGAGATGGGCGCCACCTCTATGCGTCTTTTCAAGACGCCCGGGTCACTTTATTATTAATTAACTTTAACTTTTTAACTTCATGTTGATCTTTCTAAGATATGTTTCGAAAGTACAAGTACCAAGCTCAGCCATGTTTGGGATGAAAGTGAGAGTACCAAGCTCAGCCATGTTTGGGATGAAAGTGAGAGTACCAAGCTCAGTTTGGGATGAAAGTGAGAGTACCAAGCTCAGTTTGGGATGAAAGTGAGAGTACCAAGCTCAGTTTGGGATGAAAGTGAGAGTACCAAGCTCAGTTTGGGATGAAAGTGAGAGTACCAAGCTCAGTTTGGGATGAAAGTGAGAGTACCAAGCTCAGCCATGTTTGGGATGAAAGTGAGAGTACCAAGCTCAGCCATGTTTGGGATGAAAGTGAGAGTACCAAGCTCAGTTTCGGTTGAAAGTGAGAGTACCAAGCTCAGTTTGGGATGAAAGTGAGAGTACCAAGCTCAGTTTGGGATGAAAGTGAGAGTACCAAGCTCAGTTTGGGATGAAAGTGAGAGTACCAAGCTCAGTTTGGGATGAAAGTGAGAGTACCAAGCTCAGTTTGGGATGAAAGTGAGAGTACCAAGCTCAGTTTGGGATGAAAGTGAGAGTACCAAGCTCAGTCATGTTTGGGATGAAAGTGAGAGTACCAAGCTCAGTTTGGGGTGAAAGTGAGAGTGCCAAGCTCAGTTTGGGATGAAAGTGAGAGTACCAAGCTCAGTTTGGGATGAAAGTGAGAGTACCAAGCTCAGTCATGTTTGGGATGAAAGTGAGAGTACCAAGCTCAGCTTGGGATGAAAGTGAGAGTACCAAGCTCAGTCATGTTTGGGATGAAAGTGAGAGTACCAAGCTCAGTTTGGGATGAAAGTGAGAGTACCAAGCTCAGTTTGGGATGAAAGTGAGAGTACCAAGCTCAGTTTGGGATGAAAGTGAGAGTACCAAGCTCAGTCATGTTTGGGATGAAAGTGAGAGTACCAAGCTCTGTTTGGGATGAAAGTGAGAGTACCAAGCTCAGTCATGTTTGGGATGAAAGTGAGAGTACCAAGCTCAGTTTGGGATGAAAGTGAGAGTACCAAGCTCAGCCATGTTTGGGATGAAAGTGAGAGTACCAAGCTCAGTTTGGGATGAAAGTGAGAGTACCAAGCTCAGTTTGGGGTGAAAGTGAGAGTACCAAGCTCAGTCATGTTTGGGATGAAAGTGAGAGTACCAAGCTCAGCCATGTTTGGGATGAAAGTGAGAGTACCAAGCTCAGTCATGTTTGGGATGAAAGTGAGAGTACCAAGCTCAGTTTGGGATGAAAGTGAGAGTACCAAGCTCAGCCATGTTTGGGATGAAAGTGAGAGTACCAAGCTCAGTTTGGGATGAAAGTGAGAGTACCAAGCTCAGTTTGGGATGAAAGTGAGAGTACCAAGCTCAGTTTGGGATGAAAGTGAGAGTACCAAGCTCAGTCATGTTTGGGATGAAAGTGAGAGTACCAAGCTCAGTTTGGGATGAAAGTGAGAGTACCAAGCTCAGTTTGGGATGAAAGTGAGAGTACCAAGCTCAGTTTGGGATGAAAGTGAGAGTACCAAGCTCAGCCATGTTTGGGATGAAAGTGAGAGTACCAAGCTCAGCCATGTTTGGGATGAAAGTGAGAGTACCAAGGGATGAAAGTGAGAGTACCAAGCTCAGTTTGGGATGAAAGTGAGAGTACCAAGCTCAGCCATGTTTGGGATGAAAGTGAGAGTACCAAGCTCAGTTTGGGATGAAAGTGAGAGTACCAAGCTCAGTTTGGGATGAAAGTGAGAGTACCAAGCTCAGTTTGGGATGAAAGTGAGAGTACCAAGCTCAGTTTGGGATGAAAGTGAGAGTACCAAGCTCAGTTTGGGATGAAAGTGAGAGTACCAAGCTCAGTTTGGGATGAAAGTGAGAGTACCAAGCTCAGTTTGGGATGAAAGTGAGAGTACCAAGCTCAGTCATGTTTGGGATGAAAGTGAGAGTACCAAGCTCAGTTTGGGATGAAAGTGAGAGTACCAATCTCAGTCATGTTTGGGATGAAAGTGAGAGTACCAAGCTCAGTTTGGGGTGAAAGTGAGAGTGCCAAGCTCAGTTTGGGATGAAAGTGAGAGTACCAAGCTCAGTTTGGGATGAAAGTGAGAGTACCAATCTCAGTCATGTTTGGGATGAAAGTGAGAGTACCAAGCTCAGTTTGGGATGAAAGTGAGAGTACCAAGCTCAGTCATGTTTGGGATGAAAGTGAGAGTACCAAGCTCAGTTTGGGATGAAAGTGAGAGTACCAAGCTCAGTCATGTTTGGGATGAAAGTGAGAGTACCAAGCTCAGTCATGTTTGGGATGAAAGTGAGAGTACCAAGCTCAGTTTGGGATGAAAGTGAGAGTACCAAGCTCTGTTTGTGATGAAAGTGAGAGTACCAAGCTCAGTCATGTTTGGGATGAAAGTGAGAGTACCAAGCTCAGTTTGGGATGAAAGTGAGAGTACCAAGCTCAGTTTGGGATGAAAGTGAGAGTACCAAGCTCAGCCATGTTTGGGATGAAAGTGAGAGTACCAAGCTCAGTTTGGGATGAAAGTGAGAGTACCAAGCTCAGTTTGGGATGAAAGTGAGAGTACCAAGCTCAGCCATGTTTGGGATGAAAGTGAGAGTACCAAGCTCAGTCATGTTTGGGATGAAAGTGAGAGTACCAAGCTCAGTTTGGGATGAAAGTGAGAGTACCAAGCTCAGCCATGTTTGGGATGAAAGTGAGAGTACCAAGCTCAGTTTGGGATGAAAGTGAGAGTACCAAGCTCAGCCATGTTTGGGATGAAAGTGAGAGTACCAAGCTCAGTTTGGGATGAAAGTGAGAGTACCAAGCTCAGCCATGTTTGGGATGAAAGTGAGAGTACCAAGCTCAGTTTGGGATGAAAGTGAGAGTACCAAGCTCAGTCATGTTTGGGATGAAAGTGAGAGTACCAAGCTCAGTTTGGGATGAAAGTGAGAGTACCAAGCTCAGCCATGTTTGGGATGAAAGTGAGAGTACCAAGCTCAGTTTGGGATGAAAGTGAGAGTACCAAGCTCAGCCATGTTTGGGATGAAAGTGAGAGTACCAAGCTCAGTTTGGGATGAAAGTGAGAGTACCAAGCTCAGTTTGGGACTGCATCCTTCCAACCGCAGCAACACCCAGCTGCAGTGTTAAGTAGAACCAGTCAGTACAATGCCCTGAGGAAGGTGACAGACGGTTCCCGAAACATTGGCTTTGAGGTGTTAAGGTTACTTTGTTAACCAATTATTCAACACCGTAAAAATTCAGTACGCACAGTCTCGGGCAGTTGATAATCATACAGTCTCGGGTAGTTGATAATGATACTAAGTCCCAGGTAGTTGATAATGATCCTAAGTCCCAGGTAGTTGATAATGATCCTAAGTCCCAGGTAGTTGATAATGATCCTAAGTCCCAGGTAGTTGATAATGATACAGTCTTGGATAGTTGATAATGATACAGTCTCAGGTAGTTGTCAATGATACAGTTTTGGTTTGTTGATAATTATACAGTCCCAGGTAGTTGATAATGATACTGAGTCCCAGGTAGTTGATAATGATACTGAGTCCCAGGTAGTTGATAATGATACTAAGTCCCAGGTAGTTGATAATGATACTAAGTCCCAGGTAGTTGATAATGATACTAAGTCCCAGGTAGTTGATAATGATACTAAGTCCCAGGTAGTTGATAATGATACTAAGTCCCAGGTAGTTGATAATTATACAGTCCCAGGTAGTTGATAATGATACTGAGTCCCAGGTAGTTGATAATGATACTGAGTCCCAGGTAGTTGATAATGATGTAGCACTGGCCCCGGGAAAAGCTAATGGCTGTCAATTGCCCAGACATCCTGCCCCCTATTCCTGCCTGCACGTTCCAATAAACCGTCTCAGTGCCGTACTTACGTAAACGGGTGACCTTTTGCCTTATACACGCGGCTTAGCTATAACATGCCTGCGGGAAAAGCTGATGATGGAGAATTGACTGGAAGTCTTCCCACACTTCTCTGCCCTCCACATTTCAATAAACCTGTCTTAGACGTTCGCTTCGGTAAACAGGTGACCTTTTAACTGCAGGTGTGACTAGCTTGAGGGGAAAGCTGAGAGATAGGATTGACTGGTAGCCTTTCCACACTTTTCACGCTTCACATTTCAATAAATCTATCCTGGACTCTCCCAGTTCAGTAAACTAACCTACACTGCAGCCCATGGCATAACAAATAGAGACAGAGAATCAACTGGAAGTCTTTCCACACTTCTCTGCCTTCTGCTTTTCCTGAAATCTGTCTTGGGCACTCCCACCATCACGGTGAACTTTTGCACACCACGTGTTTAACTGCAAAAACATAGTTTACTACAAAGGCCCTTCACATATAGATACTAAACAAGTGGTTTTCATACATATACATAAAGATATAAAACATTTATCAGATACTAATAATAGAACTAGATTTGCAATTGAAATAAAGTTAAACAAGTGACATTGAAACTTCTATCATCACAGTCCGATCTCGACGGTCTGCCCTGACTGAAGCTGGTACTTTATGTCAGAGATTCGCAGTTGATGTCATTTTGACATTGGTACTTGATCAAACCTCGACATAACCCCAGCCCCGGGGCACCATAACTCAGGGAGGCACCGGAAACCAGAGATATCAGCCCAGGAGTGATGGTGCAACAATGCATGTTTTCCTGGAACTGTTGTAGACTGGAACTCATTGCTGTAGGAGCAACTTTGCTGGATAGCTTTAACCACACTTGCAGTCAGATGTGCAAAGCTGTAGCTGGTGTGTTACGCCGAAAGGTGTTTTCACTGGTCAAAAATGTACAAGAAAAGTCTTCATTTATTTCATTCATCTCACCATATCTGGCATCTGGAGCTGCCCAACCTACAGAATTGACTGATCAGCCACTTAGGAATGTACATAATAGACGTGAATATTGTTGTTTTTCTAAAGAAGATTGCATAGTCATTAATGCCCAGTATTCCCCTTTGACATGGCACTATAAGGAATTACTGGGCAAAAATGAAAAGTACTTCATTTGTCCCTGAAGGTTAGACATCCAGGTAATGAGATACACAAGGTAACAGTTACCTCTTCGCCTCATTTACATATCTATTCAGAGTTTCGGTTAAAAACCTGATTACTCCAGTTTGTCCTTTAGTCTGAGGGACTGACAAAAGACAGCGGAATCCGATGCCGTCTGAAACGTCTGGCTGTTCCAAATCTTATCTCTATAGTTGCTTGTGGAGTAACTGTAACCTTTTGCATCTTCATTCGTTTGTCTTGCTTATCTGGTATGGGGAGCTGTCAATCCACCACTGCATTATACATGAAGTTTCCCCACAGAACATTACAGAGTCCTGGAGAACACATCAGCACCTACAGAACATTACAGAGTCCTGCAGAACACATCAGCACCTATAGAACATTACAGAGTCCTGCAGAACACATCAGCACCTATCCTGCACTATAGATGGAGTCTCCCACAGAACATTACATAGTCCTACAGAACACATCAGCACCTATCCTGCACTATAGATGGAGTCTCCCACAGAACATTACATAGTCCTACAGAACACATCAGCACCTATCCTGCACTATAGATGGAGTTTCCCCCAGAACATTACAGAGTCCTACAGAACACATCAGCACCTATCCTGCACTATAGATGGAGTTTCCCACAGAACATTACATAGTCCTACAGAACACATCAGCACCTATCCTGCACTATAGATGGAGTTTCCCCCAGAACATTATAGACTCCTGGAAAACACATCAGCACCTACAGAACATTACAGAGTCCAGGAGAACACATCATCACCTACAGAACATTACAGAGTCCTGCAGAACACATCAGCACCTATCCTGCACTATAGATGGAGTTCCCACAGATCATTACAGAGTCCTGGAGAACACATCAGCACCTACAGAACATTACAGAGTCCAGGAGAACACATCAGCACCTATCCTGCACTATAGATGGAGTTCCCACAGATCATTACAGAGTCCTGGAGAACACATCAGCACCTACAGAACATTACAGAGTCCAGGAGAACACATCATCACCTATAGAACATTACAGAGTCCAGGAGAACACATCATCACCTATCCTGCACTATAGATGGAGTTCCCACAGATCATTACAGAGTCCTGGAGAACACATCAGCACCTATCCTGCACTATAGATGGAGTTCCCACAGATCATTACAGAGTCCTGGAGAACACATCAGCACCTACAGAACATTACAGAGTCCAGGAGAACACATCAGCACCTATCCTGCACTATAGATGGAGTTTCCCACAGATCATTACAGAGTCCTGGAGAACACATCAGCACCTATCCTGCACTATAGATGGAGTTCCCACAGATCATTACAGAGTCCTGGAGAACACATCAGCACCTACAGAACATTACAGAGTCCTGCAGAACACATCAGCACCTACAGAACATTACAGAGTCCAGGAGAACACATCATCACCTATCCTGCACTATAGATGGAGTTTCCCACAGAACATTACATAGTCCTACAGAACACATCAGCACCTATCCTGCACTATGGATGGAGTTTCCCCCAGAACATTATAGACTCCTGGAAAACACATCAGCACCTACAGAACATTACAGAGTCCAGGAGAACACATCATCACCTACAGAACATTACAGAGTCCTGCAGAACACATCAGCACCTATCCTGCACTATAGATGGAGTTCCCACAGATCATTACAGAGTCCTGGAGAACACATCAGCACCTACAGAACATTACAGAGTCCTGCAGAACACATCAGCACCTACAGAACATTACAGAGTCCTGGAGAACACATCAGCACCTACAGAACATTACAGAGTCCAGGAGAACACATCAGCACCTATCCTGCACTATAGATGGAGTTCCCACAGATCATTACAGAGTCCTGGAGAACACATCAGCACCTACAGAACATTACAGAGTCCAGGAGAACACATCATCACCTATCCTGCACTATAGATGGAGTTTCCCACAGATCATTACAGAGTCCTGGAGAACACATCAGCACCTACAGAACATTACAGAGTCCTGCAGAACACATCAGCACCTACAGAACATTACAGAGTCCTACAGAACACATCAGCACCTATCCTGCACTATAGATGGAGTTCCCACAGATCATTACAGAGTCCTGGAGAACACATCAGCACCTACAGAACATTACAGAGTCCTGCAGAACACATCAGCACCTACAGATCATTACAGAGTCCTGCAGAACACATCAGCACCTATCCTGCACTATAGATGGAGTTTCCCACAGATCATTACAGAGTCCTGGAGAACACATCAGCACCTACAGAACATTACAGAGTCCAGGAGAACACATCATCACCTACAGAACATTACAGAGTCCAGGAGAACACACCATCACCTACAGAACATGACAGAGTCCTGCAGAACACATCAGCACCTATCCTGCACTATAGATGGAGTTCCCACAGAACATTACAGAGTCCAGGAGAACACATCATCACCTACAGAACATTACATAGTCCTACAGAACACATCAGCACCTATCCTGCACTATAGATGGAGTTTCCCCCAGAACATTATAGACTCCTGGAAAACACATCAGCACCTATCCTGCCTTATACTAATATTAGATGGAGTTTCCCACAGAACATTACATAGTCCTGGAGAACACATCAGCACCTACAGAACATTACAGAGACCCAGAGAACACATCAGCACCTATCCAGGCTGTCAGACTACAGAATCCACTCCTGCACTATAGATGAACTTTTCCCACAGAGCACGGCAGTGTTATTTTCGTCCAGGATTCCCCTTGACACTGCATCATATTGTACTGTATTCATCTGAAGAACAGCCAGTTGGTACCCATCTGAGTAATGAGGCTGTTGTTGTGCCTTCATCTGAAGTACAGCCAGTTGGTACCCATCTGAGCAATGAGGCTGTTGTAGTGCCTTCATCTGAAGTACAGCCAGTTGGTACCCATCTGAGGAATGAGGCTGTTGTTGTGCCTTCATCTGAAGTACAGCCAGTTGGTACCCATCTGAGGAATGAGGCTGTTGTAGTGTCTTCATCTGAAGTACAGCCAGTTGGTACCCATCTGAGTAATGAGGCTGTTGTAGTGCCTTCATCTGAAGTACAGCCAGTTGGTACCCATCTGAGTAATGAGGCTGTTGTTGTGCCTTCATCTGAAGTACAGCCAGTTGGTACCCATCTGAGTAATGAGGCTGTTGTTGTGCCTTCATCTGAAGTACAGCCAGTTGGTACCCATCTGAGTAATGAGGCTGTTGTTGTGCCTTCATCTGAAGTACAGCCAGTTGGTACCCATCTGAGTAATGAGGCTGTTGTAGTGCCTTCATCTGAAGTACAGCCAGTTGGTACCCATCTGAGTAATGAGGCTGTTGTTGTGCCTTCATCTGAAGTACAGCCAGTTGGTACCCATCTGAGTAATGAGGCTGTTGTAGTGCCTTCATCTGAAGTACAGCCAGTTGGTACCCATCTGAGTAATGAGGCTGTTGTAGTGCCTTCATCTGAAGTACAGCCAGTTGGTACCCATCTGAGTAATGAGGCTGTTGTAGTGCCTTCATCTGAAGTACAGCCAGTTGGTACCCATCTGAGTAATGAGGCTGTTGTTGTGCCTTCATCTGAAGTACAGCCAGTTGGTACCCATCTGAGTAATGAGGCTGTTGTTGTGCCTTCATCTGAAGTACAGCCAGTTGGTACCCATCTGAGTAATGAGGCTGTTGTTGTGCCTTCATCTGAAGTACAGCCAGTTGGTACCCATCTGAGTAATGAGGCTGTTGTAGTGCCTTCATCTGAAGTACAGCCAGTTGGTACCCATCTGAGTAATGAGGCTGTTGTTGTGCCTTCATCTGAAGTACAGCCAGTTGGTACCCATCTGAGTAATGAGGCTGTTGTAGTGCCTTCATCTGAAGTACAGCCAGTTGGTACCCATCTGAGTAATGAGGCTGTTGTTGTGCCTTCATCAGAAGTACAGCCAGTTGGTACCCATCTGAGTAATGAGGCTGTTGTTGTGCCTTCATCTGAAGTACAGCCAGTTGGTACCCATCTGAGTAATGAGGCTGTTGTTGTGCCTTCATCAGAAGTACAGCCAGTTGGTACCCATCTGAGTAATGAGGCTGTTGTTGTGCCTTCATCTGAAGTACAGCCAGTTGGTACCCATCTGAGGAATGAGGCTGTTGTTGTGCCTTCATCTGAAGTACAGCCAGTTGGTACCCATCTGAGTAATGAGGCTGTTGTAGTGCCTTCATCTGAAGTACAGCCAGTAGGTACCCATCTGAGTAATGAGGCTGTTGTAGTTCCTTCATCTGAAGTACAGCCAGTAGGTACCTATCTGAGTAATGAGGCTGTTGTAGTGCCTTCATCTGAAGTACAGCCAGTAGGTACCCATCTGAGTAATGAGGCTGTTGTAGTTCCTTCATCTGAAGTACAGCCAGTAGGTACCCATCTGAGTAATGAGGCTGTTGTAGTGCCTTCATCTGAAGTACAGCCAGTAGGTACCCATCTGAGTAATGAGGCTGTTGTAGTTCCTTCATCTGAAGTACAGCCAGTTGGTACCCATCTGAGTAATGAGGCTGTTGTTGTGCCTTCATCTGAAGTACAGCCAGTTGGTACCCATCTGAGGAATGAGGCTGTTGTAGTTCCTTCATCTGAAGTACAGCCAGTTGGTACCCATCTGAGGAATGAGGCTGTTGTAGTTCCTTCATCTGAAGTACAGCCAGTTGGTACCCATCTGAGGAATGAGGCTGTTGTTGTGCCTTCATCTGAAGTACAGCCAGTTGGTACCCATCTGAGGAATGAGGCTGTTGTTGTGGCTTTGAATGTGCTTGAGGCACCCCCTCGATCAGGGGTCCTCCATTTAACGTCCTTTCTAAAAGACAAATGCAGCTATGACCACAATGCCCTTACCCAGATTCAGCCCGGGTCTGCAAGTCACCAGCTAATTTGAGCCAGGAGCTCATCAGCTGTGATGCTGTGACTGGTGGAGCTACAGGGACATCCTAGTGAATCAGGGAGTCCTGGGGAGCACACTGGTCCAGTGGAGCCACAGGGACGTCCTAGTGAATCAGGGAGTCCTGGGGAGCACACTGGAGCATTCTCCTACACAGAGCTTTTCTGTGGCCGGTACAATATGCCTTGGATTCAGCCGTTGTACAGACAATGGATCATCTCTCTGCAGCAGAATGTTCTAAAGCTGGCCTGTCAGAGACAGAGTAGACTCTGCCATTCCTGCATTATTCACGAGTGTTACACGGGCATTCTCTGTCCATGTCGTCATTGAAGCTGAGGCGGTAGATTGTATAAACTAGAAAAAGAACCAAGGCCATTTTGTTAGACAGTCGAGGTGGAAACGAGATGTGAATACACTTGTATGAGAGTGAGAAAAAGTCACCTGCAGCTAAGGTCTCAATAGGCATGATGCCTTTTCCTACAAGTAACAGGAATCAGAAATGACTGAAACAAAAGGACACAAACCACACACCAGCTCTGACTCTTAGTATTGTGGATTTTGTACCATGGATGTGTAGTAACATGTGTAGTAACATGTGTAGTAACATGTGTAGTAACATGTGTATTGATTTATCCAGAGTGTAATCTGTAGTCTCTGTTATGTTTTGCCTGACCCTTACCTCTTCCCCCATGACCTCAATGAAAAGCAGCCGGCAGGCCGATTTGAGCTTCTCATGAATAAACAAAGGTTCATACAAACAAACAAACAAACAAACTTAGTAATACTAACATGTTATGTGACTGGCCAACTTTGGTAACTAACAACAGAAATGCATGACGTAGATGAAGTTTGTCCACAGACTAGCTGAAGTCCTGCACGCACTCATGCAACACGGAGATCGCCAAGAGCAGCCTGAGGAGAATACACAATCAGTATTCCTTAAGTCTTCAAGGAAGTTCATTTTCTCCCAAGGACTTAAGAGACAGAATATTTCTGACTACATCTACCGCTCTCTGACCTTCCAGCCTTCTCCCTACTCAGGCCGCGCTAATGGAATTTGTTGGGTCTCAGATTTAAACTGGGAATGGGTGGATTGAAACAGGCAGGGGGCAAGATCTCTCGTACAGTTCTTGACTTCAGGCAGCACTGAGTAATTTTCTGTGTTCTCAGACATTTTGCAAGTATGGTAAAAATATTTTTAGTACAAATCTAGACATCTTTGGTAGAAGTTAGACATTTTTTGTAGAATCTAGATATTTCTAGGAAATTTGGTAGAAATTAAAAATGTCAAATTACTGTCCTTGGTACTGACTAGCTGGTTCTCAGATTTAGATTTAGGAAAATCAGAATGAAGACAGAGTCTGGGGAAGTCTGTACCTTGGTGCACACAGTTAAAGGGAGTGGACATAGTCAGGCGCCAGGCTTCCTCCCAGCCCTCGGTTTTCATCTTGTTCTCTTGCTGAATTTCTATTTCAACGTTCTCCCTGCTGCCAAATCCTAGAACCAATAACAAGCTGGCGCCAAACGGCTACCTTAGCATGCTGGGGGTTAAACTGACTGAGAACCATGCAGGGATATGAGTCAGCATGCTGAGGGTTAAACTGAGAACCAGGGATATGAGTCAGGGTTGCCTTTCTGTGTTACACCTCAGCATGCTGAGGGTTAAACTGAGAGCCAGGGATATGAGTTAGTGTGGCCTTTCTGTGATACACCAGCGTGAAATGGGGAACAATAGCGGCTTTCCTGTGCTGCTGAGATAGACTCCGCTACCCGATCGTTGAGAAGATAAGGGCATCCTCCCGCGACCAGCCCACAATCGATTGGCGTTATCTGTAATTTGTTCCCACCCAGATAAACGCTGGGAAGGAAACTAACTCCATCTGAAGGACATTTCCTCCCGGGATTATTCAGCATCCGAGTCTTCTACCAGCATTCAGGGTAGCTGGACTCAACTCTGTCCTAGAGAAGGGGAAAGAACCGTCAGAAACGTTTGTTGCTGTAAATCTTTCGTTGTATTGTTTATTTGGAGAAACTGTCTGAAAGAGATTTCTTTCAAATTGGTATGTCATTAAGTACGCAATGATCAGTCCATGATATTTCATAACTTCCGCGTTCTTCCAATGATCAATATGATCAATGTTCAATATTTGCCAACGATTTTTGGATCCGCATAGGTTTCTGCACTGTGGAAATGCTGGCAACCCCCAATTTTGTCAGTTTGTCGTTTAAGAGGACAGATTCTCATGTAAAGTTTAAATGGATGGTGTTTAGATGATGTCCCATTAAAGAGGACAAAGCTTTTGATGATGTCCAGTTGAAGATGATGTTTTGATGATGAAGTGAACAGATTTTGATGACGTTCAGTTTAAGCATATGTAGTGAGAGAGTGAGTGAGTTTTGATGATGTCCCGCAAATAACAGAGGTTTGATGATATTTGTTGACGGTCCATTTCCAGGAGTTATATCATGATTTCTCTGAGGACAGGTACATTTAGATCAAGGTCAAGTTGAAGATTGACAATAACGTCTATAACAGGATTTCATTACAGGCCAATAGATGGGATAAGCGGTCGACATGGTCGGGTTATGATAGACTTTAAGGCCACGTCTATTCAGTGTGCTGGTTCTAGGATTTAAATAAATATGCCAAACTGTAAAAATATAATAAAATCAAGGTCAGAGTACCAAGTTAATGGCTTGGTGCACTCAGTTTTATGGAGTGATACTCAAGTTTCCTCCTGCCCTCTGCTTTCATGATGCCATCTTTTCACTTTCAAATGCCCGAGGACCAAGAAAAGGAATTGGAGTGGCCTAAACTTGGCCATGAGTGAGTGAGTGAGTGAGTGAGTGAGTGAGTGAGTGAGTGAGTGAGTGAGTGAGTGAGTGAGTGAGTGAGTGCGTGGCCCACACATGCATCTTTGCAGAGAGCAAAGAACAAGCTTTTTGTAACGATATAACAACTCTAGAGACAACTTTAAGATCAGAAATGATCTACCAAGCTTAACCAACCAAACATCAGAACAAGCAAACCCAAGTTTCCTTCATCTTTTTTGATATATACTAATCATTGTGTAAGAAGATGCTGTTTCAAACACAACATGACACTGTGCTATACATCAAGTTGGAATTGGACGACTGACTTCCAAAATTTGAATCAACTTCTGTCTTTCTCAAGAGAAATAACTGTTAAAGCTCCTTCCATTGATATATGATACAGAAATAACTGTTAAAGCTCTATCCATTGATATAATACAGAAATAACTGTTAAAGCTCTATCCATTGATATAATACAGAAATAGCTGTTAAAGCTCTATCCATTCATATATTATACAGAAATAGCTGTTAAAGCTCTATCCATTGATATAATACAGAAATAACTGTTAAAGCTCTATCCATTGATATAATACAGAAATAACTGTTAAAGCTCTTTCCATTCATATATTATACAGAAATAACTGTTAAAGCTCTATCCATTCATATATTATACAGAAATAACTGTTAAAGCTCTATCCATTGATATAATACAGAAATAACTGTTAAAGCTCTATCCATTGATATAATACAGAAATAACTGTTAAAGCTCTATCCATTCATATATTATACAGAAATAACTGTTAAAGCTCTATCCATTCATATATTATACAGAAATAACTGTCAAAGCTCTATCCATTTATTTGTAACACAATTGTTATTTCTAAAACAAAGGAACAACAGGAATATGGTCGACAGAAGTCTACCCTTCTGATTATCACAAGAGAACAGCAAACCCAATTTCCGATTAAGTTACTTCTTATTGATATAGTGTTGAAGAATAAATACTGTTTCAATAACACCTGACACTGAACCATACATCAAGTTGGAATTTGACGAATGATTTCCCAAATTTGAAGCTATCTCTGATCACTACGAAGCCACAGACACTCATTAACCGAGTCGTTTTCTCATAAGGAGCTGTAGAACAGGAGATGTGCATGATATGAGGCGAGTCGATCATCATCTAACACTGCAGAAGCCTGACTGTTACTGGCACTAACAACATTACATGAAGCACGCTGATTCCATCGCCAGGCCACACTAACTATATTTGCTGGTTCTCACACTAACAACATTACATGAAGCTTGCTGATTCCATCGCCAGGCCACACTAACTATATTTGCTGGTTCTCACACTAACAACATTACATGAAGCACGCTGATTCCATCGCTAGGCCACACTAACTATATTTGCTGGTTCTCAGACTAACAACATTACATGAAGCTTGCTGATTCCATCGCCAGGCCACACTAACTATATTTGCTGGTTCTCACACTAACAACATTACATGAAGCACGCTGATTCCATCGCCAGGCCACACTAACTACATTTGCTGGTTCTCACACTAACAACATTACATGAAGCACGCTGATTCCATCGCCAGGCCACACTAACTATATTTGCTGGTTCTCACACTAACAACATTACATGAAGCTTGCTGATTCCATCGCCAGGCCACACTAACTACATTTGCTGGTTCTCACACTAACAACATTACATGAAGCACGCTGATTCCATCGCCAGGCCACACTAACTATATTTGCTGGTTCTCACACTAACAACATTACATGAAGCACGCTGATTCCATCGCCAGGCCACACTAACTATATTTGCTGGTTCTCAGACTAACAACATTACATGAAGCTTGCTGATTCCATCGCCAGGCCACACTAACTACATTTGCTGGTTCTCACACTAACAACATTACATGAAGCACGCTGATTCCATCGCCAGGCCACACTAACTATATTTGCTGGTTCTCACACTAACAACATTACATGAAGCACGCTGATTCCATCGCCAGGCCACACTAACTATATTTGCTGGTTCTCACACTAACAACATTACATGAAGCACGCTGATTCCATCGCCAGGCCACACTAACTATATTTGCTGGTTCTCACACTAACAACATTACATGAAGCACGCTGATTCCATCGCCAGGCCACACTAACTATATTTGCTGGTTCTCACACTAACAACATTACATGAAGCTTGCTGATTCCATCGCCAGGCCACACTAACTATATTTGCTGGTTCTCAGACAGGGCTGTCTCCAGTTTAAAATCTGTCCATCCTACTCATCGTTTGAGATTCAATGTTTTGATTTTCTTTGTTAAATCTTAAGCCTACAAAAATGACTGTTCATCACTTTTATGTTGCCATTTTCGGTACAGACAGGCTGACATCTCTTTCCGTCCTGACAGACAAAGTTCCGTCCTGGGACCGAGGGACGGGTCCTGGAGACAGCCCTGTTCTCAGATGGGAGAAATAATCAGTATCATACATCTGATGAATGTTGAAAATCAAGGTAGACAATACCTTAGTGACAATACAATCTTTGCAACTGAAGAGGGTACGGAGATTACTTCCCGGCGTTTTGAGTGACATCCATCACTCTTCTTTGTCATCATTAGAATGGACTGAAGTCAAACAAGTCAATACCAGAACGCGAGGTATCGCTGGACAAACCGGTTGAGCATGACAAAGTTGCTCACTCGTAATCGCTGTATCTCCCGTTTTCCTAATCAGACTGGAATCTCGTTCTTACAAGCGCTAACAACGTTACACCAATCCTGCTAACGATGTTACACGAATCCTGCTGATTCAATTATCACAGGGATAAAGCTGTAAGACTCTTATCATCATGGAAATGAAATATCATCTTTCAGTTCTCATGAGGCCAAACTCGGGAAATCATCAACATGAGTCTGGGGGAAGTCTACCTTGGTACACACAGGTACAGGGAGTGGTACACGCAGGTACAGGGAGTGGTACACACAGGTACAGGGAGTGGTACACACAGGTACAGGGGGAAGTCTGTACCTTGGTACACACAGGTACAAGGGGAAGTCTGTACCTTGAAAAAAACACAGTTACAGGGAGTAGTACACACAGGAACAGGGGGAAGTCTACCTTGGTACACACAGTTTCCGGGGGAAGTCTGTACCTTGGTACACACAGTTACAGGGAGTGACTATAATAAAAACCTTTACTGTGCATCCATTCCCTATCGGGGTAAGGACATGCAGGCATAAAAGTACTGTAAGAAGTCTTACAGTGAAGGGACTAAAACATAGATTCCATCCAAGTGTTTCTCTCTACCCTCTGACTTCATCTTGGCCTCACGCTGAAGTTTTACTATGAAATGTCAGAGAACAATTTGCTGTAGCCTTTCATTTTTGTTTTGTTTTGTTTTGCCATGTCTCAAATAATATATACTTAATTTTCACCTTAGATAGAATGTCTGAAAACACACAAAAATATTCACAAAACTATTTGTGAACCAAAGAATACCTTTGAGTAGCCTTACCACTAGTCTTGTTTCATCTCCAGTCATCTCCTTGACATCCAAAAGCCGCAAAGTCACTTTGTTTGGCAAATTGACTCTTGCTTTGCCCTGACCTGGCTTAAATCCCGCGGGGGCAGAGAAAGATGACCCTGCCGCTCGTTACCGGGGGAAACAGCGGATTCGCCGACCCGACGAGTCGAGAATCAGTAAAACTTTGGTTCTGAAGAGCTAATTTCATAGCGGCCTGCTTTAGTGCAGTTGGCAATGAAAGATATTCAAGGTTCTCCAGGGGTTTGTAAACAACACAGTTGGCAGTATTTATGTTCAAGGCTCCCTAGGAGGTTGTGAATGGTGGCTGGAAGTCTTCATGTTTAAAGGCACCCAGAGCATTTTATGAGGCTTGAAAACTGACAATATTCTAGTTGCTGTAATCTTTATGAAATTGAAATTTAATGCCACTGTTAACCACATTTGCGTGCAGATTTCGTATAAAAAGTGCTCAAAAGCGGCGCAAAAATAAGCTACATTATGATCTTTTAGTTTCACGCGCCCTCTGTAAATACTGTAGATCCCATAGCCCCGCCCACCTCCGTCAAAACGTAGAAATGCAAAATTAAACATAAAAATGCAAATGTTTGACGGACATGGAGTCACTCTCATTGGTCGAACCGCTAATTGTGATGGACAGTCAGGATCAGTCTATTTGGGCTTGGATTTTCTATCAGTTCTCACCACACAACGACATCGTATCTTTGCTCCTTTAATGTCGATATGTAATGGTATAGTGTTATTGAAATCTACTATGTGTAGGAATGACTAGTAATTGGAGTATTTTTATTCAAGTTTCAAGCCTCGTAAAATGCTCTGGATGCCTTTAAGGCTTGCCAGAGGGTTATGAACAGCGTACTTGGCATTTAAAGATAGTCAAGGTGCCCCGGGGGGTTGTGAAGAGCACAGTTGGCAGTCTTAATGTTCAAGGCTCTCCAGGGGTTTCAGAACAGCACAGATGGCCACAGACTCATTCAGTCTCTGACGTAATATAGCGGATGCCATCTGGAACGCCTGACTCTGTGGAGAACCTATCCAGCTGCTTGATTTATTTTGTATAACGTCATGTTTTACCTGGAGGTCTAACCGTCATCAGAGCACCGCTGTCAGTTTTCTTTCCAGGTTCCCCAGGGGTTTATGAAGTGCACAGTTGGCAGTTTTCATTTTCCAGTTTCCCCAGGGGTTTATGAAGTACACAGTTGGCAGTTAAGGTCACAGCCAGCTGTAGGTGGGCCGGTACTTCCTGGTTGAATCAGTGGGCCACGTCAATTCAGTTTGCTGAGAACCGGGCAAAGCGTAGGTGCGGCCAAGAAGGGCAACAGTTTTCTGGGCTCTGTCAAACCTTCCATGGACCATGTCTAAGGCTCCCCTGGGGTCTGTCAAACCTTCCATGGACCATGTTTAAAGCTCCCCCGGGTTCGTAGTCTGGCAGGTAAGGTCACGGCAGCAGTAAAAGCAGGATTGTACATTTTGGAGGGCTGGCATATACAGATAAAATTGCAGCCGTGCGGAAAATTTCTGTTTCTAACCTACACCACATATGGCCCCTTCAGCCAGTAGTGACCAAGGTAAATCCTAATTGACATCAGCCCTACAGCTGCAGCTAGGCTAAACAGTTCAGCATGGTCTCTGCCACATAGGGCGCATCTGTAAGCTGACAGGTTCTGTTGAAAAGTTCTTTTCCCTGAATCTGCTTTTCTTCTGCACTGTGCATCAGTCTGACTTATGATTTCAGCTGCCTAGACAGTGTGACCGCCACTTGGGTGACAGATGAAGTAGTGCAGTCAGTCACAGCCAGGAGAGCCCAGATTGCCACGAGGTCTTTAATTCAGCAGTCAGCAGGACTTAAAATAACAGAACTACAAGCAAGCACTCAGCAGTCAGCAGGACTTAAAATAACAGAACTACAAGCAAGTACTCAGCAGTTAGCAGGACTTTAACAGAACACCTAGCAAGTACTCAGCAGTCAGCAGTAACAGAACACCTAGCAAGTACTGCAGGTGATTGTTGATACTCCCTGCACCAATACAGATATACTGGAACAGTATTTTGAGCCCTGGAATAAAACCACCACACCTGTCCTTGGTGCTGAACCTGTTACTGTTATGAAACACCATAATAAATAACATGTAACTGCTAATAGTGACATCTGCAACTCCTGGCCACTCTGATTCGTCCTTTAAGTCACTGAGAAAACATAGAAGATGCTGTCTGAAACATCCGACCATTTCCAAATTCTATCCAGTAACTGTTCTGTATCTGTATCAATATAGCCGGTATGACCACCATTCGGCGTAACACACCAACTTCGCAGGCATGTAGCGCGGCAGCAGCTGGTTATATTACCTGTAACTGTTACCTTGCGTATCCTATTACCTGGATGTCTGCCGTTCATTCACATAATAGAATAAATAGTACCTAACATGGTGCAAGGCCACATTTATTCTATTTACTGGTTTTCAGATAGAAATGAAAACTACTGTTGAACTGAAGATCAACATGAAAACAGAGTCTGAGGGAAAGTCTGTACTTTGGTACACGGTTTCAGGGAGTGAATATTGCCAGATTCAAGTTTTCCTAACAGCTCTCTACTTGCTAAAGTGTAACATGAAATTGTCCAAGAACCAACCAATAAAGATGGTGTGGCCTGAATTACACGGTCCGATACTGTGTTTACTTACAGATTGATTTTATATCAGAGCCAACAACACCGTGAAATATCAATAAGCCAGTCCTGTAGAACATGTCACTTTTGTTTCTATCAGCGACATCCATTATTCAGGAAAGACCCTGGAACCGATGGGGTCAGGGCTGGTCTACATTATACCATTAAAGGGGAGGAGCAGAACCAAGCTGGCAGTAAAACAATTAAACTGCAGTTTGAACTAGTGCTGCCTTCATACATGTAATTTCAGGAACGTGTACATGTACAGAGGTTTAGGTACAGGTGCAGGTACAGAATCTAACTGTAGAATCACACCAGTGGCTCTAACTGTAGAATCACACTAGTGGCTCTAACTGTAGAATCACACTAGTGGCTCTAACTGTAGAATCACACTAGTGGCTCTAACTGTAGAATCACACTAGTGGCTCTAACTGTAGAATCACACTAGTGGCGCTAACTGTAGAATCACACTAGTGGCTCTAACTGTAGAATCACACTAGTGGCTCTAACTGTAGAATCACACTAGTGGCTCTAACTGTAGAATCACACTAGTGGCGCTAACTGTAGAATCACACTAGTGGCTCTAACAGTAGAATCACACTAGTGGCTCTAACTGTAGAATCACACTAGTGGCGCTAACTGTAGAATCACACATGTCTAGTGGCTCCATTGTACAATCACGCACCCAGGGTTTTCAGCCAAGTTTTTCTTTATCAGTAGCACTGCTGTTTGGGATAAGCTATAGGCAGTTTTGATCTCTGTCATTTTCTTTTTTCAATCTGATAATGATTTTTAACTTCAGTGGACCTTTCTTGACTTGACACACAGTTTTTCCAGTGATGATTTCTGTGCAATAACACACTCAGGGCTTTGAGGCAAGTTTGTTTTCTCTTATCTCAGGCAGGGCGACTGTTAGGGCTAGGTTAGAGGCAGTTTGAATGTGATTTTAATCTCTGTCATTTGTCTAGCTTGAACCTTGATAATGACTTTCACCTCCTGCAAACCAATCTCGGATCACACACAGTTCTCCGCTGGCCATGTACGTCCACTTTAGGCTACACCAAGTTATTTCCTTAGTTCTCAGACATGTTATGTAAAACTTTACCAAGAGGCAAAGATCAAAACAGAGGAAAACTTGAAGTCAACTCTGTTCACTCTGTAAAACTGTGTACCAAGGTACAGACTTTCCCCTCAGACTGTTGTCCAGTGGCTATAACTGTAGAATCACACACTCAGGGTTTTGAAGCAGGCTTTTGGCTATCGAGCAGGACGGCTGTTTCGGTTGAGCTAGAGGCAGTTTGAATGTGATTTTAATCTCCGTCATTTGTTGTTTGAACCTTGATAATGATTCTGAACTCCTGTGAAGCAATCTTGAATCACACACAGCTCTTCTGCTGGCTATTACATTGTACTTTAAGATCACCCAGATAGTCCACGGCAGTTCCCGCATTACAGCCAGCTTCATCTCTGGCTGGGGGCTGTTTGACCTGTCAGAGGCAGGTGGGCGGATGTGATTTTATGTGTTATTTGTACTTTACACCAGAGATACTGAATGCCTGAGATAATGACTGAACTCCAATAAACCACTCTGAAATCTTGAACTACACAGTTTTTCTGGTCGTTACTGGCAGGTACTTTGGATCTCAGAGATTCGGAGGCACAGTTTTTTTCTGTCTGGTTATTTATGTGACCTGAGATCTGGAGGCACTTTTCAGCTGCAGCCAGGCTTATCTGGTCTTGTCTGGCTGTTTGGACTTGTGAGAGGCAGAGTGCTTTTATGCCAGTCATTTATATTTCACACTACTGTAGACACGTTCTGAACCCCTGAATCTGGAATCTTCAATCACATGAAACTTTCCTGCTGGGAATCAGTCTGTGATCACACAGATTTTCTAAGCGAGACTTTAAAGCTGTAGCCTCTGGTGCAAGGAATGTTCGGGATAGTCAGAGCCAGTCTGGATGCTGCTTTCAAGCCTGGCATCCATATTTTACATCATTGCAGCCACGTTCTGAACCTGGAATCTTCAATCACACAAAAACTTTCCAGGTGGGAATTATACAACATGTACTTTGTGATGACACAGATTTTGGAGGCGAGACTTTACAGCAGCAGACTTACCCGGTACAACGTTTATCAGGAAAGTCAAAGATAGTTTGGACAATTGTCCTACATTTTTATTTTGAACCATGGCAATGAATTGAACTTCTAGAGATCAATCTTGATCTAGAAAATCAATCTTGATTCTTAAGAAGTTGCTCCTCGGGGCAGGTTTTTGCAGCAATGACATTTGGAGCCTATTGGAGTGAGTTAAGATAAGATCCTGATTTTGAGGTATTTTGACAGGAATGCTTTAATTTCTGCCATTTTGAATGCTAATTAACCAAATTGAATCTGAAAGTTTGACTCCTACGCAGATTTTCCTGATGGCAAGTTTTCAAAGACATGTTTATCTTGCAGCGCGGCTGTTGGAGGGAGTTAGGATGGAATCTGGAGTCGGAGGCAGTTTGCAGACAAGCGCTTTCAAGTCTCCCAGCAGAGATGCACTGATGCCGCATGATGGATGGCCACAGGGCAGATCAAAAACAGCAGCTAAGAACCGGGGGAACACTCTGCATACAGAACATAGCAGCTAGAACTGGGGGGAAACACTCTGCATACAGAACAACACAGCAGCTAGAACTGGGGGGAAACACTCTGCATACAGAACAACACAGCAGGTAGAACCGGGGGGAACACTCTGCATACAGAACAACACAGCAGCTAGAACTGGGGGGAACACTCTGCATACAGAACAACGCAGCAGCTAGAACCGGGGGGGAACACTCTGCATACAGAACAACACAGCAGCTAGAACTGGGGGAAACACTCTGCATACAGAACAACACAGCAGCTAGAACCAGGGGAAACACTCTGCATACAGAACAACACAGCAGCTAGAACCAGGGGAAACACTCTGCATACAGAACAACACAGCAGGTAGAACCAGGGGAAACACTCTGCATACAGAACAACACAGCAGCTAGAACCGGGGGAAACACTCTGCATACAGAACAACACAGCAGCTAGAACTGGGGGGAAACACTCTGCATACAGAACAACACAGCAGCTAGAACTGGGGGGAAACACTCTGCATACAGAACAACACAGCAGCTAGAACCAGGGGAAACACTCTGCATACAGAACAACACAGCAGCTAGAACTGGGGGGAAACACTCTGCATACAGAACAACACAGCAGCTAGAACTGGGGGGAAACACTCTGCATACAGAACAACACAGCAGCTAGAACTGGGGGGAACACTTTGCATACAGAACAACACAGCAGCTAGAACCGGGGGGAAACACTCTGCATACAGAACAACACAGCAGCTAGAACCGGGGGAACACTCTGCATACAGAACAACACAGCAGCTAGAACCGGGGGAAACACTCTGCATACAGAACAACACAGCAGCTAGAACTGGGGGGAAACACTCTGCATACAGAACAACACAGCAGCTAGAACTGGGGGGAAACACTCTGCATACAGAACAACACAGCAGCTAGAACCGGGGGAAACACTCTGCATACAGAACAACACAGCAGCTAGAACCGGGGGGAAACACTCTGCATACAGAACAACACAGCAGCTAGAACCGGGGGAACACTTTGCATACAGAACAACACAGCAGCTAGAACCGGGGGAAACACTCTGCATACAGAACAACACAGCAGCTAGAACTGGGGGGAAACACTCTGCATACAGAACAACACAGCAGCTAGAACCAGGGGAAACACTCTGCATACAGAACAACACAGCAGCTAGAACCGGGGGAAACACTCTGCATACAGAACAACACAGCAGCTAGAACCGGGGGAAACACTCTGCATACAGAACAACACAGCAGCTAGAACCAGGGGAAACACTCTGCATACAGAACAACACAGCAGCTAGAACTGGGGGGAAACACTCTGCATACAGAACAACACAGCAGCTAGAACTGGGGGGAAACACTCTGCATACAGAACAACACAGCAGGTAGAACCGGGGGAACACTCTGCATACAGAACAACACAGCAGCTAGAACCAGGGGAAACACTCTGCATACAGAACAACACAGCAGCTAGAATCAGGGGAAACACTCTGCATACAGAACAACACAGCAGCTAGAACTGGGGGGAAACACTCTGCATACAGAACAACACAGCAGCTAGAACCGGGGGAACCACTCTGCATACAGAACAACACAGCAGCTAGAACTGGGGGAACACTCTGCATACAGAACAACATAGCAGCTAGAACTGGGGGGAAACACTCTGCATACAGAACAACACAGCAGCTAGAACCAGGGGAAACACTCTGCATACAGAACAACACAGCAGCTAGAACCGGGGGAAACACTCTGCATACAGAACAACACAGCAGCTAGAACTGGGGGGAAACACTCTGCATACAGAACAACACAGCAGCTAGAACTGGGGGGAAACACTCTGCATACAAAACAACACAGCAGCTAGAACTGGGGGGAAACACTCTGCATACAGAACAACACAGCAGCTAGAACTGGGGGGAAACACTCTGCATACAGAACAACACAGCAGCTAGAACTGGGGGGGGGGGACCACTCTGCATACAGAACAACACAGCAGGTAGAACTGGGGGAAACACTCTGCATACAGAACATCAAAGCATGTAGAACCGGGGGAAACACTCTGCATACAGAACAACACAGCAGCTAGAACCGGGGGAAACACTCTGCATACAGAACAACACAGCAGCTAGAACTGGGGGGAAACATTCTGCATACAGAACAACACAGCAGCTATATAGAATTGAGAGGAAACTCTGCATACAGAACAACTTACATGTTACATTTTACCTTACTTTAGGATACCCGAGAACCACCAACTTGATTTGGATTGGCCTGAAGTCCCCTGTGGGAGGGAACCATAATGACAACTTCCTCCCCAGAGACCTCCAGACATCGGCCATTCAGAGCTGAGCAGCTTCCATTTACAGGGGCTTAGTGTCGTAATAGTTATTACCCAGAGCACATCATTACATACACAACACGCCGGCATTGGACAGGGCACATCATTACATACACCACACGCCGGCACTGGACAGGGCACATCATAACATACACAACACGCCGGCACTGGACAGGGCACATCATTACATACACCACACGCCGGCACTGGACAGGGCACATCATTACATACACCACACGCCGGCACTGGACAGGGCACATCATTACATACACCACACGCCGGCACTGGACAGGGCACATCATTACATACACCACACGCCGGCACTGGACAGGGCACATCATTACATACACCACACGCCGGCACTGGACAGGGCACATCATTACATACACCACACGCCGGCACTGGACAGGGATAAATCGCATCAGGTGGGGTCGAACCTCTTATGGACTTCAGGCTACCCCAATTCATCTACTGGGTTCTCAGAGGTGAAACTCACTAGTACTGTCCTTGGTACTGAAGAGATAACCACTATTAACACTTATCCGCTGGGTTACTACAAGCAGAGGTTTAACTCACTAGTACAGTCCTTGGTACTGAAGAGATAACCACTCTTAGCACTTATCCGCTTGGTTACTACAAGCAGAGGTTTAACTCACTAGTACTGTCCTTGGTACTGAAAAGATAACCACTATTAGCACTTATCCGCTGGGTTACTACAAGCAGAGGTTTAACTCACTAGTACTGTCCTTAGTACTGAAAAGATAGCCACTATTAACACTTATCCACTGGGTTACTACAAGCAGAGGTTTAACTCACTAGTGCTGTCCTTAGTACTGAAAAGATAGCCACTATTAGCACTTATCCGCTGGGTTACTACAGGCAGAGATCTAACTCACCAGTACTGTCCTTGGTACTGAAGAGATAACCACTATTAGCACTTATCCGCTGGGTTACTACAAGCAGAGGTTTAACTCACTAGTACTGTCCTTAGTACTGAAAAGATAGCCACTATTAGCACTTATCCGCTGGGTTACTACAAGCAGAGGTTTAACTCACTAGTACTGTCCTTAGTACTGAAAAGATAGCCACTATTAACACTTATCCACTGGGTTACTACAAGCAGAGGTTTAACTCACTAGTGCTGTCCTTAGTACTGAAAAGATAGCCACTATTAGCACTTATCCGCTGGGTTACTACAGGCAGAGATCTAACTCACCAGTACTGTCCTTGGTACTGAAGAGATAACCACTATTAGCACTTATCCGCTGGGTTACTACAAGCAGAGGTTTAACTCACTAGTACAGTCCTTGGTACTGAAGAGATTACCACTATTAACACTTATCCGCTTGGTTACTACAAGCAGAGGTTTAACTCACCAGTACTGTCCTTGGTACTGAAAAGATGACCACTATTAGCACTTATCCACTTGGTTACTACAAGCAGAGATCTAACTCACCAGTACTGTCCTTGGTACTGAAAAGATGACCACTATTAGCACTTATCCGCTGGGTTACTACAAGCAGAGGTTTAACTCACTAGTACAGTCCTTGGTACTGAAGAGATTACCACTATTAACACTTATCCGCTTGGTTACTACAAGCAGAGGTTTAACTCACTAGTACTGTCCTTGGTACTGAAAAGATAACCACTATTAGCACTTATCCGCTTGGTTACTACAAGCAGAGGTTTAACTCACTAGTACTGTCCTTGGTACTGAAGAGATAACCACTATTAACACTTATCCGCTGGGTTACTACAAGCAGAGGTTTAACTCACCAGTACAGTCCTTGGTACTGAAAAGATAACCACTATTAACACTTATCCACTTGGTTACTACAAGCAGAGGTTTAACTCACTAGTACAGTCCTTGGTACTGAAGAGATAACCACTATTAACACTTATCCGCTGGGTTACTACAAGCAGAGGTTTAACTCACTAGTACAGTCCTTGGTACTGAAAAGATAACCACTATTAACACTTATCCGCCGGGTTACTACAAGCAGAGGTTTAACTCACTAGTGCTGTCCTTAGTACTGAGAAGATAACCACTATTAACACTTATCGGCTTGGTACTGAACGAGCTATTTTCTTGATTCCCTTTTCAGGAGAACAGTTACTGACCCATTTGCATTTTCAATTCGGTTTTTCATCTTTATTTTTTAAGAAATTTGGATTGAAACTAGGGCTGGAAGGCCTGCCCAATGAATCATGATTGATACTTTATGTCACCCTCCTGATTGTGAAGCACTGGAGGTTTCTGTTTGAATGATTATTGTATTTATCATCACTCAAAATGTTTTGGCATCATAGATTCATTCGTTTGCTCATTTGAACCTAAAACTGTATCCATGAAAGTCTCGGATCGACCTGCAGGCCAATTTCCATTGAGGCCAGGAGGGAGGAGGCAAGGGTCAGAGCAAATAAGGCAAAGATCAGATCATAATTAGGATTGATTTACATTCATCCGGTTTTGTGGCTACCCATGTGTGGCAACTACATGTTTTTGTGCCATGCATTTGTATTGTTTTCTCTTTGAGACGATTCATTATACGGCGATTAAAGCGTGACATCTGGGACGTTTGGGTGCAATGAATTTCTTACTGGGACAACATCCATATGGAAAAGCTTGTTTCTTATCAAATTGGGACTAATTTAGCGTGATGTATTATTCCCAGTGGTGCTAACAGAAATTTAAAGCCTAATGACACCAAAACAATTCCTAATGGCACCAAAAGAATTCCTAATTGCACCAAGAGAATGCCTAATTGCGACAACATGCATAATTATGCACATGCATGCAGGGTTCTGCCCCACACTGTTTGGGATGGTATCATGTTTCTTTGTGAAGTCTGTCCAAGAACATAGAATGAACGGTACAATATTCCTGCTGATGACTACAGAACTCTGAACTGTGCCGACCGGGAGTGTTTTACACATGGCATTATGTATGATATATCATATATTATTTATGCATATATGAGGCCCTCCACATTGTGACCACATGGACATGCTTGAAACCATGTTTCCCCCAAAGGTCACCACCTCCGACTATTTGGGACATTGCATTAATCCTAACTGTGTCAACATGACATGGCTTTAAGTTTACACGATGCAATTTCCTAACCTACAGGATTCTTAATTGTTCCTAAATGAAATATTGTTTTGATCAATACATTATCTCTCAGGCCACGCTAATCTATATCCTTGGTTCTGGGATGTTTTAAAGTAAGAATGTAGCAAGCAGACATCAGAAAAGCAGTGGAGAAAAGCTTGAATCTGACGTGTACACTCCAAAAAACCGAGCGCACCGAGGCACAAACCTGGGAACCTGGGAATCTGACGTGTTCACTCCATGAAACTGAGCGCACCGAGGCACAAACCTGGGAATCTGACGTGTTCACTCCATGAAACTGAGCGCACCGAGGGACAAACCTGGGAATCTGACATGTTCACTCCATGAAACTGAGCGCACCGAGGGACAAACCTGGAAATCTGACATGTTCACTCCATGAAACTGAGCGCACCGAGGCACAAACCTGGGAATCTGACGTGTTCACTCCATGAAACTGAGCGCACCGAGGGACAAACCTGGGAATCTGACATGTTCACTCCATGAAACTGAGCGCACCGAGGGACAAACCTGGAAATCTGACATGTTCACTCCATGAAACTGAGCGCACCGAGGCACAAACCTGGGAATCTGACGTGTTCACTCCATGAAACTGAGCGCACCGAGGGACAAACCTGGGAATCTGACATGTTCACTCCATGAAACTGAGCGCACCGAGGGACAAACCTGGAAATCTGACATGTTCACTCCATGAAACTGAGCGCACCGAGGCACAAACCTGGGAATCTGACGTGTTCACTCCATGAAACTGAGCGCACCGAGGGACAAACCTGGGAATCTGACATGTTTACTCCATGAAACTGAGTGCACCGAGGGACAAACCTGGGAATCTGACATGTTCACTCCATAAAACTCAGCGCACCGAGGGACAAACCTGGGAATCTGACGTGTTCACTCCACGAAACTGAGCGCACCGATGATAGAACCATTATACATGGCCACCCTACTCCCCGATGATCGAACCATTATACATGGCCACCCTCCTCCCCCAATGATCGAACCATTATACATGGCCACCCTACTCCCCGATGATAGAACCATTATACATGGCTGCCCTCCTCCCCCAATGATAGAACCATTATACATGGCCACCCTCCTCCCCCAATGATCGAACCATTATACATGGCCACCCTACTCCCCTGATGATCGAACCATTAGCTGCGTTATGAAGCTTGTTATCGCCGTGTTGCTCAGTAATAACTCTCCCATCGGCCTCATTCAATTTCCATTCATCATTCACTCATTTCCACACAGATCTGGGTGATAAGCGCACTGTTACAGGAAAACGCTTCGTTTGCAGGGCAGCAAAATGATGTCTAACACCTCAGGACACTACAAGTTTGAACTATCAGAACCACATGGCTATGCACAAGCTTTGATAGATAATATAATCCATCATTCACTCATTTCCACACATATACAAAGTAGAAGACTCTAGGTTTGTGTCATCGTGGTGGCGTGACGCTTAGGGCGTTTGGCCCAGAACGGAGAGGTCCTGGGTCTGAATCCCCTGACATGCCTCCGCTGTTGTGCTCTTGGAAAGGCACTTTACATGAATTTCATCACTGCATCCAGGTGTAAAAATGGGTGCCTGATTTCGGTTGGGGAGGTAAAAGGCAGTGGAAGGAAAGAGATGGGCTTTGCCTTCCAATACCATGCCTAGACAAAGTAGATATCAACCCACTGTCCCTACGGCCTCAAAAAGGCCATGGAACTACACCTACACCAACCTCTAACAAAGTTTCTGTCCAACTTTCTGCTAGGTTTGAATATGGCCTGCATAATTGGAAGTCCTTGGGAATATCATTCATTTCTTAATGACTGTTTTGAGATTTGGAAAACGACTTTAATGGGAAAGTCTGTTCCTGGGCAAATTCATTTTCAGCCCCGCAGCCTTCTATTTTCATGTTGACCTCTTACCTAGTTTTCACCCTAGCTACATTATTCAACTAAATTAAACACTTCAATTAAATCAACAGTTTCAGAGTCCTTCTGCACCAACAGCTTCTTCCCACAGACTGACAAACTACGGAACTTCCCCTCACGCATACAACCTGCAGCCTTCAAAACTACAGAACTTCCCCTCACGCATACAACCTGCAGCCTTCAAAACTATGGAACTTCCCCTCACGCATACAACCTACAGCCTTCAAAACTATGGAACTTCCCCTCACGCATACAACCTGCAGCCTTCAAAACTATGGAACTTCCCCTCACGCATACAACCTGCAGCCTTCAAAACTATGGAACTTCCCCTCACGCATACAACCTGCAGCCTTCAAAACTACGGAGCTTCCCCTCACGCATACAACCTGCAGCCTTCAAAACTATGGAACTTCCCCTCACGCATACAACCTGCAGCCTTCAAAACTAACGAACTTCCCCTCACGCATACAACCAGCAGCCTTCAAAACTATGGAACTTCCCCTCACGCATACAACCTGCAGCCTTCAAAACTATGGAACCTCCCCTCACGCATACAACCTGCAGCCTTCCCCTCACGCATACAACCTGCAGCCTTCAAAACTACGGAACTTCCCCTCACGCATACAGCCTGCAGCCTTCAAAACTATGGAACTTCCCCTCACGCATACAACCTGCAGCCTTCAAAACTACGGAACTTCCCCTCACGTATACAACCTGCAGCCTTCAAAACTATGGAACTTCCCCTCACGCATACAGCCTGCAGCCTTCAAAACTATGGAACTTCCCCTCACGCATACAACCTGCAGCCTTCAAAACTACGAAACTTCCCCTCACGCATACAACCTGCAGCCTTCAAAACTATGGAACTTCCCCTCACGCATACAGCCTGCAGCCTTCAAAACTATGGAACTTCCCCTCACGCATACAACCTGCAGCCTTCAAAACTATGGAACTTCCCCTCACGCATACAACCTGCAGCCTTCAAAACTATGGAACTTCCCCTCACGCATACAACCTGCAGCCTTCAAAACTATGGAACTTCCCCTCACGCATACAACCTGCAGCCTTCAAAACTATGGAACTTCCCCTCACGCATACAACCTGCAGCCTTCAAAACTAGGGAACTTCCCCTCACGCATACAACCTGCAGCCTTCAAAACTATGGAACTTCCCCTCACGCATACAACCTGCAGCCTTCAAAACTATGGAACTTCCCCTCACGCATACAACCTGCAGCCTTCAAAACTAGGGAACTTCCCCTCACGCATACAACCTGCAGCCTTCAAAACTATGGAACTTCCCCTCACGCATACAACCTGCAGCCTTCAAAACTATGGAACTTCCCCTCACGCATACAACCTGCAGCCTTCAAAACTATGGAACTTCCCCTCACGCATACAACCTGCAGCCTTCAAAACTAGGGAACTTCCCCTCACGCATACAACCTGCAGCCTTCAAAACTATGGAACTTCCCCTCACGCATACAACCTGCAGCCTTCAAAACTACCGAACTTCCCCTCACGCATACAACCAGCAGCCTTCAAAACTATGGAACTTCCCCTCACGCATACAACCTGCAGCCTTCAAAACTATGGAACCTCCCCTCACGCATACAACCTGCAGCCTTCCCCTCACGCATACAACCTGCAGCCTTCAAAACTACGGAACTTCCCCTCACGCATACAGCCTGCAGCCTTCAAAACTATGGAACTTCCCCTCACGCATACAACCTGCAGCCTTCAAAACTACGGAACTTCCCCTCACGTATACAACCTGCAGCCTTCAAAACTATGGAACTTCCCCTCACGCATACAGCCTGCAGCCTTCAAAACTATGGAACTTCCCCTCACGCATACAACCTGCAGCCTTCAAAACTACGGAACTTCCCCTCACGCATACAACCTGCAGCCTTCAAAACTATGGAACTTCCCCTCACGCATACAGCCTGCAGCCTTCAAAACTATGGAACTTCCCCTCACGCATACAACCTGCAGCCTTCAAAACTATGGAACTTCCCCTCACGCATACAGCCTGCAGCCTTCAAAACTATGGAACTTCCCCTCACGCATACAACCTGCAGCCTTCAAAACTATGGAACTTCCCCTCACGCATACAACCTGCAGCCTTCAAAACTATGGAACTTCCCCTCACGCATACAACCTGCAGCCTTCAAAACTATGGAACTTCCCCTCACGCATACAACCTGCAGCCTTCAAAACTAGGGAACTTCCCCTCACGCATACAACCTGCAGCCTTCAAAACTATGGAACTTCCCCTCACGCATACAACCTGCAGCCTTCAAAACTATGGAACTTCCCCTCACGCATACAACCTGCAGCCTTCAAAACTAGGGAACTTCCCCTCACGCATACAACCTGCAGCCTTCAAAACTATGGAACTTCCCCTCACGCATACAACCTGCAGCCTTCAAAACTATGGAACTTCCCCTCACGCATACAACCTGCAGCCTTCAAAACTATGGAACTTCCCCTCACGCATACAACCTGCAGCCTTCAAAACTAGGGAACTTCCCCTCACGCATACAACCTGCAGCCTTCAAAACTACAGAACTTCCCCTCACGCATACAACCTGCAGCCTTCAAAACTATGGAACTTCCCCTCACGCATACAACCAGCAGCCTTCAAAACCATGGAACTTCCCCTCATGCATACAACCTGCAGCCTTCAAAACTACAGAACTTCCCCTCATGCATTATAGTAACAACCTGCAGCCTTCAAAACCATGGAACTTCCCCTCACGCATACAACCTGCAGCCTTCAAAACCATGGAACTTCCCCTCACGCATACAACCTGCAGCCTTCAAAACTATGGAACTTCCCCTCACGCATACAACCTGTAGCCTTCAAAACTATGGAACTTCCCCTCACGCATACAACCTGCAGCCTTCAAAACTATGGAACTTCCCCTCACGCATACAACCTGCAGCCTTCAAAACTATGGAACTTCCCCTCACGCATACAACCTGCAGCCTTCAAAACTATGGAACTTCCCCTCACGCATACAACCTGCAGCCTTCAAAACTATGGAACTTCCCCTCACGCATACAACCTGCAGCCTTCAAAACTATGGAACTTCCCCTCACGCATACAACCTGCAGCCTTCAAAACTATGGAACTTCCCCTCACGCATACAACCTGCAGCCTTCAAAACTACGGAACTTCCCCTCATGCATACAACCTGCAGCCTTCAAAACTACGGAACTTCCCCTCACGCATACAACCTGCAGCCTTCAAAACGACGGAACTTCCCCTCACGCATACAACCTGCAGCCTTCAAAACCATGGAACTTCCCCTCACGCATACAACCTGCAGCCTTCAAAACTATGGAACTTCCCCTCACGCATACAACCTGCAGCCTTCAAAACGACGGAACTTCCCCTCACGCATGCAACCTGCAGCCTTCAAAACTATGGAACTTCCCCTCACGCATACAACCTGCAGCCTTCAAAACTACAGAACTTCCCCTCACGCATACAACCTGCAGCCTTCAAAACGACGGAACTTCCCCTCACGCATACAACCTGCAGCCTTCAAAACGACGGAACTTCCCCTCACGCATACAACCTGCAGCCTTCAAATTACGGAACTTCCCCTCACGCATACAACCTGCATCCTTCAAAACTATGGAACTTCCCCTCACGCATACAACCTGCAGCCTTCAAAACCATGGAACTTCCCCTCACGCATACAACCTGCAGCCTTCAAAACTATGGAACTTCCCCTCACGCATACAACCTGCAGCCTTCAAAACTATGGAACTTCCCCTCACGCATACAACCTGCAGCCTTCAGAACTACAGAACTTCCCCTCACGCATACAACCTGCAGCCTTCAAAACTACGGAACTTCCCCTCATGCATTATAGTAACAACCTGCAGCCTTCAAAACCATGGAACTTCCCCTCACGCATACAACCTGCAGCCTTCAAAACCATGGAACTTCCCCTCACGCATACAACCTGCAGCCTTCAAAACTAAGGAACTTCCCCTCACGCATACAACCTGTAGCCTTCAAAACTATGGAACTTCCCCTCACGCATACAACCTGCAGCCTTCAAAACTATGGAACTTCCCCTCACGCATACAACCTGCAGCCTTCAAAACTAGGGAACTTCCCCTCACGCATACAACCTGCAGCCTTCAGAACTACAGAACTTCCCCTCACGCATACAACCTGCAGCCTTCAAAACTATGGAACTTCCCCTCACGCATACAACCTGCAGCCTTCAAAACTATGGAACTTCCCCTCACGCATACAACCTGCAGCCTTCAAAACTATGGAACTTCCCCTCACGCATACAACCTGCAGCCTTCAAAACTATGGAACTTCCCCTCACGCATACAACCTGCAGCCTTCAAAACTAGGGAACTTCCCCTCACGCATACAACCTGCAGCCTTCAAAACTATGGAACTTCCCCTCACGCATACAACCTGCAGCCTTCAAAACTACGGAACTTCCCCTCACGCATACAACCTGCAGCCTTCAAAACTATGGAACTTCCCCTCACGCATACAACCTGCAGCCTTCAAAACCATGGAACTTCCCCTCACGCATACAACCTGCAGCCTTCAAAACTATGGAACTTCCCCTCACGCATACAACCTGCAGCCTTCAAAACTATGGAACTTCCCCTCACGCATACAACCTGCAGCCTTCAGAACTACAGAACTTCCCCTCACGCATACAACCTGCAGCCTTCAAAACTATGGAACTTCCCCTCACGCATACAACCTGCAGCCTTCAAAACTATGGAACTTCCCCTCACGCATACAATCTGCAGCCTTCAAAACTATGGAACTTCCCCTCACGCATACAACCTGCAGCCTTCAAAACCATGGAACTTCCCCTCACGCATACAACCTGCAGCCTTCAAAACTATGGAACTTCCCCTCACGCATACAACCTGCAGCCTTCAAAACTATGGAACTTCCCCTCACGCATACAACCTGCAGCCTTCAAAACTATGGAACTTCCCCTGATGCATACAACCTGCAGCCTTCAAAACCATGGAACTTCCCCTCACGCATACAACCTGCAGCCTTCAAAACTATGGAACTTCCCCTCACGCATACAACCTGCAGCCTTCAAAACTATGGAACTTCCCCTCACGCATACAACCTGCAGCCTTCAAAACTATGGAACTTCCCCTCACGCATACAACCTGCAGCCTTCAAAACTACGGAACTTCCCCTCACGCATACAACCTGCAGCCTTCAGAACTACAGAACTTCCCCTCACGCATACAACCTGCAGCCTTCAAAACTATGGAACTTCCCCTCACGCATACAACCTGCAGCCTTCAAAACCATGGAACTTCCCCTCACGCATACAACCTGCAGCCTTCAAAACTATGGAACTTCCCCTCACGCATACAACCTGCAGCCTTCAAAACTAGGGAACTTCCCCTCACGCATACAACACTGCACGAAAAGTGGGATTTACCAAATTTACCTGGAAGGAGTAAATTGTTGGTAAATATGGTGTATGACATTTACCCACCTTTACCATACATTTACCAAGTAAATACCGGTAAATCCCTGTTAAATGAGTGTAAACCCCTGCAAAACTGTATCTCAAGTGCAGTTACTTGGAGTGCATATAACATCCCTCCCCGCCCTTCGATAACAGATATCACAGGGCGGGGGACTTGGAGTGCATATAACATCCCTCCCCGCCCTTCGATAACAGATATCACAGGGCGGGGGACTTGGAGTGCATATAACATCCTTCCCCGCCCTTCGATAACAGATATCACAGGGCGGGGGACTTGGAGTGCATATAACATCCCTCCCGCCCTTCGATAACAGATATCACAGGGCGGGGGACTTGGAGTGCATATAACATCCCTCCCCGCCCTTCGATAACAGATATCACAGGGCGGGGGACTTGGAGTGCATATAACATCCCTCCCCGCCCTTCGATAACAGATATCACAGGGCGGGGGACTTGGAGTGCATATAACATCCCTCCCCGCCCTTCGATAACAGATATCACAGGGCGGGGGACTTGGAGTGCATATAACATCCCTCCCCGCCCTTCGATAACAGATATCACAGGGCGGGGGACTTGGAGTGCATATAACACTCCCTCCCCGCCCTTCGATAACAGATATCACAGGGCGGGGGACTTGGAGTGCTTATAACATCCCTCCCCGCCCTTCGATAACAGATATCACAGGGCGAGGGACTTGGAGTGCTTATAACATCCCTCCCCGCCCTTCGATAACAGATATCACAGGGCGGGGGACTTGGAGTGCATATAACATCCCTCCCCGCCCTTCGATAACAGATATCACAGGGCGGGGGAATTGGAGTGCATATAACATCCCTCCCCGCCCTTCGATAACAGATATCACAGGGCGGGGGACTTGGAGTGCATATAACATCCCTCCCTGCCCTTCGATAACAGATATCACAGGGTGGGGGACTTGGAGTGCATATAACATCCCTCCCGCCCTTCGATAACAGATATCACAGGGCGGGGGACTTGGAGTGCATATAACATCCCTCCCCGCCCTTCGATAACAGATATCACAGGGCGGGGGACTTGGAGTGCTTATAACATCCCTCCCCGCCCTTCGATAACAGATATCACAGGGCGGGGGACTTGGAGTGCATATAACATCCCTCCCCGCCCTTCGATAACAGATATCACAGGGCGGGGGACTTGGAGTGCTTATAACATCCCTCCCCGCCCTTCGATAACAGATATCACAGGGCGGGGGACTTGGAGTGCATATAACATCCCTCCCCGCCCTTCGATAACAGATATCACAGGGCGGGGGACTTGGAGTGCATATAACATCCCTCCCCACCCTTCGATAACAGATATCACAGGGCGGGGACTTGGAGTGCATGATATAACATCCCTCCCCGCCCTTCGATAACAGATATCACAGGGCGGGGGACTTGGAGTGCATATAACATCCTTCCCCGCCCTTCGATAACAGATATCACAGGGCGGGGGACTTGGAGTGCATATAACATCCTTCCCCGCCCTTCGATAACAGATATCACAGGGCGGGGGACTTGGAGTGCATATAAGTTTATAACACTCCCTCCCCGCCCTTCGATAACAGATATCACAGGGCGGGGGACTTGGAGTGCATATAACATCCTTCCCCGCCCTTCGATAACAGATATCACAGGGCGGGGGACTTGGAGTGCATATAACATCCTTCCCCGCCCTTCGATAACAGATATCACAGGGCGAGGGACTTGGAGTGCATATAAGTTTATAACACTCCCTCCCCGCCCTTCGATAACAGATATCACAGGGCGGGGGAATTGGAGTGCATATAACATCCCTCCCCGCCCTTCGATAACAGATATCACAGGGCGGGGGACTTGGAGTGCATATAACATCCCTCCCCGCCCTTCGATAACAGATATCACAGGGCGGGGGACTTGGAGTGCTTATAACATCCCTCCCCGCCCTTCGATAACAGATATCACAGGGCGGGGGACTTGGAGTGCATATAACATCCCTCCCCACCCTTCGATAACAGATATCACAGGGCGGGGGACTTGGAGTGCATATAACATCCCTCCCCGCCCTTCGATAACAGATATCACAGGGCGGGGGACTTGGAGTGCATATAACATCCCTCCCCGCCCTTCGATAACAGATATCACAGGGCGGGGGACTTGGAGTGCATATAACATCCCTCCCCACCCTTCGATAACAGATATCACAGGGCGGGGGACTTGGAGTGCATATAACATCCCTCCCCACCCTTCGATAACAGATATCACAGGGCGGGGGACTTGGAGTGCATATAACATCCCTCCCCGCCCTTCGATAACAGATATCACAGGGCGGGGGACTTGGAGTGCATATAACATCCCTCCCCGCCCTTCGATAACAGATATCACAGGGCGGGGGACTTGGAGTGCATATAACATCCCTCCCCGCCCTTCGATAACAGATATCACAGGGCGGGGGACTTGGAGTGCATATAACATCCCTCCCCGCCCTTCGATAACAGATATCACAGGGCGGGGGACTTGGAGTGCATATAACATCCCTCCCCGCCCTTCGATAACAGAGATAACTCAGGGCGGGGAATCGCTTTGCATATAAACCCAAATAAGCTAGAATAGTCACATGGTATATTGTCTGTCAGTCCTTTTCCTGCAGTTAGTTACATGTGCCTATGGGCAACAACTTACAATTGACTCATTATAACACACGCACACAAGATAAGAAGCTATACAAGTGTACTCACAGTGTATACAGCCCACCCCAACCCCCACCTACTGAGATCATGAGTTACAACCTAACAACTATGAATTTGTTTGTTAATACATGTCTGTTCATGGATTTACTATGAGTATGAGGCAAATTGTTTTCCTCTATCTCATTTAATGTTAAATATTCTCATTAAGTCTTAGACCCTACTTTGATGAACTTTATATCTACAAAGAATAATCAAATATAAAGAAAGTCTCCAAATCCATGTAGTATACACAAATGTTATGATCTAAATGTAACTGTTACTTATAACAAAGTTAATAGTTTCTGATCACAATATCTCATAAATACACAATGTAAGACAAGCAAGAAAAAGGGGGACCAAGATGAAAACAGAAACTTTGAGGAAAACGTGAATCGAACCCAGGAGGAAGGTCCTGATCTTCAGTTTGACTGTCACATACAGATAAAGTTTCTCAAAAACCAGAAAGGTCAATTTCTGACCTGCAGGTCAACATCCTATAGGTCATTACAATACTGTCCTCTGATTGGTCTGTTGGATTACGCATGCGCACTGAGTGGGCGGCATTATTCAGAAAACCGTTGGTCCGGGCAGGTCCGGGGTCCACAGTAGAGATGAATACAGGGCGTTACGCGCCTCTCGGCGCTATAAATGGATCCACCACAGTCTACATTGGTGGACCATCGATCTGGGAGAGGCTTATGAGTCGAGGAGGAATATGGCTTAAACTCAAACGTTCGGAAAACTATGGTGACTGACGTATCAGCGATGTGAGTTTGGTCGCCCCCCTCCCTCCTTGCACCGGACACGGCTGGCTGTGCATTTTATTTTGGACTGCTCTAAGGCTCGCTGAGTACCAACAATGAGGTGAGAAAATAGACCTTGGTACAATTAAGAATGTTTTAAATCAAAAATATGTTCAGTTACCTTGTCTTAGTTTTATTTATTGACATGTCATCGCCAGAAACACATGTCTTCAACTAACCTGCCCCCCTCCCCATGACTTACTTGTTCGTACTTGTCAGTTGTTAACAGGTATTCGTGTCGGGTTTAAGATACGAATTACGAAACAGCAAACACTCGAGATATAGACTGATCATGAGATCTCCCCTAGCCTCAAATTTGCCCCTGATTGGGTCATATGGGGACAATACCTATGGGATGAGATGAAAAAGAAATTAAAAGACACAACAGAAGCAATAGTGTGATGTGAAAGCCTCAAATTTGCCCCTGATTGGGTCATATGGGGACAATACCTATGGGATGAGATGAAAAAGAAATTACAAGACACAACAGAAGCAATAGTGTGATGTGAAAGTTAGAAATTTCGAATAGTTATGTTTTCACTTCAGTTGAAGCTTTGGTCACCATATTATATTTCAAGTAGAACATTTATGCTACATGTACAAAATTTGAGGATGCTCAGGTTTTTTAAAAATCTGTTTCATTGTTTCCTATTCTATATACCAGTACAGCAGCAGTGGGTTCACCGTTATGAGGAGGATGGTTGGGAACAAAGCAGACAACTGCCAGAAGTTCAGCCGCTGAGTACCTCAAGTGCTGCTACAGGCTCCAAAGGTAAGACTACAGTCCTGCTCGCTCATCAACATCATCATATTTGTCACACTTGAGTATATTGGGAGTCATGATTCTCCATAATCCATTGTCCCTTGTTTGTTGCTAGCAGTTGTGATAGGATAAGATCCAGGCACAAATTTCATCTGTGAATATCTTAGTGTTGGAAGAAAGTTAAGCACTGTATAACGAGGCACAATAGTTACGGTATACCTTTATACCATCTTCAGGATGAGGAGGCTCAGCCTGTGGTAATCCCAGTCTCGGACGATACTCATGTGTTGTACTGCACACTCTCCCAATGTTTATCCAGCCGTGTTTTGAACTCGTTGACTCTCTTAGAATCCACCACAGATTGTGGTAGTGCATTCCAGTCACTAACTACTCTAACACTGAAGGACTGGCTCCTGAGCCTACTCCTGGCTAGGGGAACCTCGAGCTTATGACAAAATCATTTGACTTGTTTCTTAATCATGCATGTATTTTTTGTCATTTATCTATTTATCAGTATTACTTTCAACCATATACTATAGGACGGATTTCCATGTAAATTGCTGTTCAATGATTTTTTTATTTTGTAGGAACCAGCTCATCACAAGAGGGACTCCAACCTCACCCAGGAAGTACATGTACAACATATGCAGACACAGAAGAAGGCAGCGATGGACTCTGATGTAGATGAGAATGGGGAGAGGAAGGTTATACACGAGCAGTTCTACAGCACATAAAACCAACCTGTGTTCAGAGTTTGGCCAGACCTCATATGTTTCCTTGCCTGAAACTCAATGTCTGTTTTTTTACCAAAAATAACTTTCTATATCTGATGGATTAGGCTGCTAGACTTAGGGTGACTATCGCCTTCATAACCTCTGTAGAATATACAGCAACTTGTATTTCAGTCCAATTGCTCTATACAGCAGTAAATATGACCCTGTCTGGCTGGGATTATGATGGTAATGATACATTATAATGTCCTCCACCCTGCCCCAAATGGATTACTTGTATACATGTATCACTCCAATCTTGTTGTGAATACAGAAATGTTAGAATTTGAATGGCTGAATTTCCCAAACCTTTCTTTTATTGAATGATGATGAAGTATTGCTTGTATAAACATGTAACTAGTAGTACATGAGTCATGACACTGATACTGTTGGCAAAGTGAAGAACAGTGCAGACCCCACTGAATGTAAAAAAGGTAAAGCAGTCATCCTTGATTGATTGAGGTGAAGCATGATGCTATCTCAAGTAGTTAAAAAGTGGAAGTGCAATTCGGATTTGATACACTCACATGTTTTGTCGACCACTACTCTTCTCGATAAGTGTGTTGAGTTCTTTTATGTGCAAAGGTTTGAGGCTTATTTCTGAGGCTCCTTCATACAGGGGGCCGCTGACTTAACATCGCCATCCGAATTGACAAATACTATCCCTTTCAACACGTCCGATCTGGGTTTGACCCATTCAATTCTTTTACTTGTGTCATCGCGAGTTCCTTGCAATGTTACTGTTTTCTTTGCATAGCTTTGCTAACTTTATCATACTGGCACATTTGTATTCCATAGATGACGTCATGTTAACATTGTAAACAACTACAACAGTGATAACATTGTAAAAAATGTGCACAAAACCTATGATACATGTATCTATAGTTAAACCATTCTCGTATATAGTTTCCCAAAGGGTATGTTTGTCAGTGCAGAATGATAGAGACTGATATGTTAAGATTGTGTCTGATGATAAACCGAATAATGTATTGAGTGATAAATGTTGTTTGTAAGCATGTATCACTATGGTTTATGTGTGTTGTTGATACAAGCCAGTTAATCACTGTATCTGTATATGTTGCTATGTTTATCCAATAAATATTGCTGAGTTTTGCCCCAAACCATGCGTTTGTGCTTCATACTCAATCATAATCCATGGTAAATGTGGGTAAAGGAGGGTAAATATCTCTTTTAGTAAAGGCATGTATACATCCTCTGTAAATATGGGTAAATTTAGCTGTGAGAATACAGTACTTGGTAAGGTAAATCTCGGTAAATGCGCTTGATAAATGTGAGAAATGCTACGTACGGTAAATCTGGGTAAATGCACCGAATATATGTGAGAAATACTCCCTACGGTAAATCTCGGTAGATGCCCTGAATATATGAGAAATACTCGCTACGGTAAATTTCGGTAAATGCATGATTTACACGACCTCGGTAAATGTGGGTAAATAAGGCAAACATTACCAGCTATACCTTGCGGGTAAATGCGGGGTATATTCGCACATTTACCGATGGATAAATGCTGATAAATCTCTGGTAAATGTAACCTTTACACGGCTTTACATTACATTTACCATTGTGGTAAATTCCACTTTTCGTGCAGTGCAACCTGCAGCCTTCAAAACTATGGAACTTCCCCTGATGCATACAACCTGCAGCCTTCAAAACCATGGAACTTCCCCTCACGCATACAACCTGCAGCCTTCAAAACTATGGAACTTCCCCTCACGCATACAACCTGCAGCCTTCAAAACTAGGGAACTTCCCCTCACGCATACAACCTGCAGCCTTCAAAACTATGGAACTTCCCCTCACGCATACAACCTGCAGCCTTCAAAACTATGGAACTTCCCCTCACGCATACAACCTGCAGCCTTCAAAACTATGGAACTTCCCCTCACGCATTATAGTAACAACCTGCAGCCTTCAAAACTAATGTCCACAGCTGTCCCCTAGCATAGTCATCTTCATCTTCCATCAACTTAGTTCCATGCCTAGAAGTAGTCACACATGGCCCCGCATTGAACAAACCGTTAAAAACATCAAATGTATAATTTGGTGTGCCCTTTCCTAATGCCAGAGCAGCTTTCACAACAAAATTCTGTCAACGCCTCCGTCTGTTTCCAGCAGGAGATTCCGTATGGAACTGGGTCATCATCGGAGGTCGCTAATCCTCGGAATTTCATCACTTTCGACTCAACACTCGGAATTCGTGGGTCGGATTACATCAGAAAATGAGGTGTTTATTGACTTTCATGTCTTCAGGGAATGATGTAAAGTAAGTAACTAAGTAAGTAAGGGAATAATGTTTGAAGTGATACTTGCAGGACCCACAAGTCATGTTTGGGGCCAGAAAGTCTTCTTGTTGAAATTGTAAAGTTGGTCTTTTTGTTCCGACACTTTTTGTGCCTGGTGGCACCCAGGTCAGCAAGTTTCCCCGCTGTTTCAGCAGCAGGAATCACTGCTTCTGTGACGTCACGTTGTGCAGATAGAACACGTGATTCGGTGAGTAGTGGGTCATGTGTTGCAGATAGAACACGTGATTCGGTGAGTAGTGGGTCATGTGTTGCAGATAGAACACGTGATTCGGTGAGTAGTGGGTCATGTGTTGCAGATAGAACACGTGATTCGGTGAGTAGTGGGTCATGTGTTGCAGATAGAACACGTGATTCGGTGAGCAGTGGGTCATAAGTTGCCAAAAGTCTATGGCGCCCCCGTCTCTGTTGAGGGATTGTTGTAAAATTCATTATTTGTGTTGACAATTGCAGTTCAACTTTGATTCAGGATGACTTCTACCAACGCGGATGAACTTTGAAGTGAACACTCATGTTTTTGCTAATTTGGCTCCCGGGTGTGTTTTATTTAGTTTACATGTTGGTGGTTCACTGGTTAATTAGCCGATGACAGACATTTGCACCCAGTTCCCAGTACAGGTGTAGCAGTACAGATGGGAGCCCAGCCAAGTTGCCCCCCCCCCTCAGGTGTAGCAGTACAGATGAGAGCCCAGCAAATATGGTCCCAGGTGTGTCATGCCTAGATTACTGGTTATGCAATGAAAAAAAATAACATAAAAAGGCATGCTCTACTAGGAGAGAGGGAATCATTAATGAGCAATTAGCTAATTACCCAACTATTTGCATCCCAGTGCTCAGTACAGTTGGCAGCGCAGAGGCCCCCAGGGAGACTACATTACCCGCCCAGCCGAGCATAAATATCAGGACTGGGCGACATTATAGATCCATTATACAGATGTATATCAGCTGTGCAGCACTTACTCAAGCATGGCAGGACATACATGTACAAGTACACTGCAATAAAATTAACAACTGCAAGCACACACATCAGGACTGGGCGATATCATAGATCCATCATACATTATATATATCAGCTGGGCAGAACTAAATACTAAAGCATGGCAGGACATACAAGTACACTGCAATTAAATTAACTACTGCGAGCACGCATATCAGGACTGGGCGATATTATAGATCCATTATACAGATGTATATCAGCTGTGCAGCACTTACTCAAGCATGGCAGGACAAACTCTACAGTAATGAAGAGAAAATTGTGAACAATGAACAAACAATTATTGTCAGGATCCAGACTTTGATAATGAACTCCCGGTGCTCATATCCGAGGCCTGTGTGTTATCATAGAACCGTTATACAGACATGTATCGGCTGTGCTCATATCCGAGGCCTGTGTGTTATCATAGAACCGTTATACAGACATGTATCGGCTGTGCTCATATCCGAGGCCTGTGTGTTATCATAGAACCGTTATACAGACATGTATCGGCTGTGCTCATATCCGAGGCCTGTGTGTTATCATAGAACCGTTATACAGACATGTATCGGCTGTGCTCATCTCCGAGGCCTGTATGTTATCATAGAACCGTTATACAGACATGTATCGGCTGTGCTCATATCCGAGGCCTGTGTGTTATCATAGAACCGTTATACAGACATGTATCGGCTGTGCTCATATCCGAGGCCTGTGTGTTATCATAGAACCGTTATACAGACATGTATCGGCTGTGCTCATATCCGAGGCCTGTGTGTTATCATAGAACCGTTATACAGACATGTATCGGCTGTGCTCATATCCGAGGCCTGTGTGTTATCATAGAACCGTTATACAGACATGTATCGGCTGTGCTCATATCCGAGGCCTGTATGTTATCATAGAACCGGTATACAGACATGTATCGGCTGTGCAGATGACAATACTTACTCATTTAAAGCCTGGCAGGATAGATACTCTAATTTCCCATGGATTATATAACAATCATCATCTGAAGTCACTGATAACTAAAAACTGCACATGAATAAATCCCAGAGCCTTTGTGTTATTATAGACCATTATGCAGACACCTATATAGCATGGAGCGGACTGAAGCATGCCAGGATGTATAGTCTAATAGTCCATGGATTATCTAACAATTAGAGACTATCATGATGGTAATTTTAGCAATTACTACTGTAACGACTTTGATAATTACCTACCGCAGGTGCACATCAGGACTGTTTGTTTTGGCCACATCATATTTCCAACCCTGTTTATAAAGTATTATCAGATTAACACTCACTAAAGGACTCAAGCGTGTCAAATAGGCAACACGATAATCGATAAGCCAAATAGCAGAATTACATGTAATCAATCGTCTATTGTCAGAGCAGCCAGTTCTGGGATATAATCAGCTCATGTCAGGAAACTACAAGGCTCTGGATGGTCCACACAAGCAGGAACAACAGTCCGGAATTCTGTCCACACAAGCAGGAACAACAGTCCGGACTTCGGTCCACACAAGCAGGAACGACAATCCGGACTTCGGTCCACACAAGCAGGAACGACAATCCGGAATTCGGTCCACACAAGCAGGAACGACAATCCGGAATTGGGTCCACACAAGCAGGAACGACAATCCGGAATTCGGTCCACACAAGCAGGAACGACAATCCGGAATTGGGTCCACACAAGCAGGAACAACAATCCGGAATTGGGTCCACACAAGCAGGAACGACAATCCGGAATTCGGTCCACACAAGCAGGAACGACAATCCGGAATTGGGTCCACACAAGCAGGAACGACAGTCCAGAATTGGGTCCACACAAGCAGGAACAACAGTCCAGAATTCGGTCCACACAAGCAGGAACGACAATCCGGAATTCGGTCCACACAAGCAGGAACGACAATCCGGAATTCGATGAAAGGCCTCGACTGGAAGAGATCTTTGTACCTAGCTGAAAGGCTGTACATGTGTACTCTTCTCTTATTTTAATGTTAACATTTTTTATAAGCATTAACATATATCTAATCTTGATCATTAATGGATAATGGTTAATGATTTACACCTGCCAGTGATTAACCTTTGTCACCTGGCCTCACCTGGCCTCACCTGGCCTCACCTGGGGTCTCAGGCTGGATTTAAACATCCTTTTCCTAGCAAATGAATCTGGAATGTCTGCGGCTAGCTCCCAAGTTTTCAGTCCCTTTTTTCACTCACTCACTCACTCACTCACTCACTCACTTATTCATCAAGAATAAACGACCACCTACTGCTGCATTCTCAATACCTTGAGCCAGCCGTCTAACTCTCCGTACGATCATTATATTCACTTGTCCCATCAAAGTTGAATCTCCAGTGCCTAGTTTGCACCCCTAATGTTACATGGATATCATCATAACCATGATGATCAGATGTACTAATGCACTACAAGTTGGCGTCAAGAGGTGTGATATTCTGTGATGATCAGGCAGGTTTTAACATTCAAGACTTCTTGCGACGATGCAGCAAACTTGCCAGATGTGGTTTGCAAGCAAGGACAACTGAACACCTGAAGACATAACATAAGACTTCTCATGCAGCAGTCTTATCAACCTTTGTGATCAGGTTACAGTTTAAGCTTCAAGATTCCTTGCACGGATGCAGCAAAAGTGCCAAGGAGAGAATCTTCAAGACATTAACCTTCTCCCTGCTGCCTAATTTGAAGCCAATAGGGAATGTGGTGCCAAATTGCTACTTCAGAGTGCTAAAGGTTAAGAAATGAAATAAGACATTTCAGTGAAGTCTTAGCATCACTCAGTTCCTTGCAGAATGGACAACGTCCCCTGGAGTCTTACATTTATTGTATTGTATTGAACTAAGTTATACTTCAAATGTTCCAATATTTCTGACTCGTTACTCTATTTAATACTCCCATACCCTGACAGGCTACAGAAGCAGTTGTACTTGATGTCCCACTATGGTACTCCAAACTGCTCGGACTATGGTACCTAAAGGAACACACAAACTGCACGGACTATAGTACCTAACGGAACAGACAAACTGCACGGGCTACGATACCCCAAACTGTACTAGCTATAGTACCTAACGGAACAGACAAACTGCACGGACTATAGTACCTAACGGAACAAACAAAATGTACGGACTATAGTACCTAACGGAACAGACAAAATGTAAGGACTATAGTACCTAACGGAACAGACAAACTGCACGGACTATAGTACCTAACGGAACAAACAAAATGTACGGACTATAGTACCTAACGGAACAGACAAACTGCACGCACTATAGTACCTAACGGAACAGACAAACTGCACGGACTATAGTACCTAACGGAACAGACAAAATGTACGGACTACGATACCCCAAACTGCACTAGCTATGGAACCTAACGGAACAGACAAACTGCACGGACTATAGTACCAAACGGAACAGACAAAATGTACGGACTATAGTACCTAACGGAACAGACAAAATGTATGGACTATAGTACCTAACGGAACAGACAAAATGTAAGGACTATAGTACCTAACGGAACAGACAAACTGCACGGACTATAGTACCTAACGGAACAAACAAAATGTACGGACTATAGTACCTAACGGAACAGACAAAATGTACGGACTATAGTACCTAACGGAACAGACAAACTGCACGGACTATAGTACCTAACGGAACAGACAAACTGCACGGACTATAGTACCTAACGGAACAAACAAAATGTACGGACTATAGTACCTAACGGAACAGACAAACTGCACGCACTATAGTACCTAACGGAACAGACAAAATGTACGGACTACGATACCCCAAACTGCACTAGCTATGGAACCTAACGGAACAGACAAACTGCACGGACTATAGTACCAAACGGAACAGACAAAATGTACGGACTACGATACCCCAAACTGCACTAGCTATGGAACCTAACGGAACAGACAAACTGCACGGACTATAGTACCAAACGGAACAGACAAAATGTACGGACTACGATACCCCAAACTGTACTAGCTATAGTACCTAACGGAACAGACAAACTGCACGGACTATAGTACCAAACGGAACAGACAAAATGTACGGACTGTAGTACCTAACGGAACAGACAAAATGTACGGACTACGATACCCCAAACTGTACTAGCTATTACGTTAGTACCTAACGGAACAGACAAACTGCACGCACTATAGTACCTAACGGAACAGACAAAATGTAAGGACCATGATACCCCAAACTGTACTAGCTATAGTACCTAACGGAACAGACAAACTGCACGGACTATAGTACCAAACGGAACAGACAAAATGTACGGACTGTAGTACCTAACGGAACAGACAAAATGTACGGACTACGATACCCCAAACTGTACTAGCTATAGTACCTAACGGAACAGAACCATACAGACAGAGAAGCTTGGCTCATATAACGTTATAGGCGGATTCTCGCCACTCCCCAATAACGTTATACACCAATGCTACAGGTAAACATACATAACGTTATGCACTAACACTATAGATAGAAGGTGCAGATATACAACAACAGTAAGATTGCAAGATATAGGTGTGCTCAATTCAAGGAGCTTGAATATTAAGCACCCTTATGTGTCCATAGCCCTGCACCTGAGAAGTCAAGAGATCTGCCCTCGGAAATCTTACTTCTCCCGGCTTCTTGACAACTCTACTGTCTCTTTTACATCAAAAGGAAGCTCGGTCACATCTTAGCGTGTTCCTACCTTGGAAAGGTTGCCAACGAAGATTCAGCGGAGTGCTGCGCAGTTTCGGGCGGGTCCAGGCGCCTCTGCTACCGACGGGGTTTGACGGTTCGTCCGCTGTTAAATCCCGGAGCCTTACGGCGTTACCGCGACGGGAAACGTGCTCGTACTAACAGCTGGGACCTGAACGCCGAGCGCTGCAATTAGATACACTCAACATGTCAATGTGGAGAGACTTACTGGACGACAGCGCCCTCTAACCCTGGGCTTTGGCACTGCAGTTGTGGTAGGAGTACACAGTATTTCGCCGCGACCCCCGGAGTCTGTGGCGTGGCGGTAAGAAAATAGTGCGCCCTAAACCTTGATTCGTGTGTAAAAACGTTGACCTGAATGCCAGGGAGGCACGAACTTTACTGTATGGCAGTGTGGTAAGTGGGCTTTTAGATGGTAGGAATGAGATTGTGAAGTTTTCCAATTCGGCGTATAAATGCGCGTGACCTTTGCAGTTGCCTGCCGAGGTGAATCGGCTGCAGTTCCGCATGACCCCGCATGACCCCATATCAAAGTGGCCGTCAAATTGTTAAAAAAACATATTTTTTTTTGTTTTCAGTTTTTTCGTAAATCGTACCCTCGACTGCAACATATTCGTTTGTCGTGATTTTGTAGGGTACCCTACTATGATTTTATCCACGTCGATGCGGGTCACTTTGTGGTCCTATTAAACTATAGAAATATTAGAAACCCCCATAGGCCGAAAACTGTTCTGCTACCTTGAATACACTCCGCATGTAACG
>NC_089733.1:19315073-19320467 GCF_035083965.1 Branchiostoma lanceolatum
GTTAGGGTTAGGGTTAGGGTTAGGGTTAGGGTTAGGGTTAGGGTTAGGGTTAGGGTTAGGGTTAGGGTTAGGGTTAGGGTTAGGGTTAGGGTTAGGGTTAGGGTTAGGGTTAGGGTTAGGGTTAGGGTTAGGGTTAGGGTTAGGGTTAGGGTTAGGGTTAGGGTTAGGGTTAGGGTTAGGGTTAGGGTTAGGGTTAGGGTTAGGGTTAGGGTTAGGGTTAGGGTTAGGGTTAGGGTTAGGGTTAGGGTTAGGGTTAGGGTTAGGGTTAGGGTTAGGGTTAGGGTTAGGGTTAGGGTTAGGGTTAGGGTTAGGGTTAGGGTTAGGGTTAGGGTTAGGGTTAGGGTTAGGGTTAGGGTTAGGGTTAGGGTTAGGGTTAGGGTTAGGGTTAGGGTTAGGGTTAGGGTTAGGGTTAGGGTTAGGGTTAGGGTTAGGGTTAGGGTTAGGGTTAGGGTTAGGGTTAGGGTTAGGGTTAGGGTTAGGGTTAGGGTTAGGGTTAGGGTTAGGGTTAGGGTTAGGGTTAGGGTTAGGGTTAGGGTTAGGGTTAGGGTTAGGGTTAGGGTTAGGGTTAGGGTTAGGGTTAGGGTTAGGGTTAGGGTTAGGGTTAGGGTTAGGGTTAGGGTTAGGGTTAGGGTTAGGGTTAGGGTTAGGGTTAGGGTTAGGGTTAGGGTTAGGGTTAGGGTTAGGGTTAGGGTTAGGGTTAGGGTTAGGGTTAGGGTTAGGGTTAGGGTTAGGGTTAGGGTTAGGGTTAGGGTTAGGGTTAGGGTTAGGGTTAGGGTTAGGGTTAGGGTTAGGGTTAGGGTTAGGGTTAGGGTTAGGGTTAGGGTTAGGGTTAGGGTTAGGGTTAGGGTTAGGGTTAGGGTTAGGGTTAGGGTTAGGGTTAGGGTTAGGGTTAGGGTTAGGGTTAGGGTTAGGGTTAGGGTTAGGGTTAGGGTTAGGGTTAGGGTTAGGGTTAGGGTTAGGGTTAGGGTTAGGGTTAGGGTTAGGGTTAGGGTTAGGGTTAGGGTTAGGGTTAGGGTTAGGGTTAGGGTTAGGGTTAGGGTTAGGGTTAGGGTTAGGGTTAGGGTTAGGGTTAGGGTTAGGGTTAGGGTTAGGGTTAGGGTTAGGGTTAGGGTTAGGGTTAGGGTTAGGGTTAGGGTTAGGGTTAGGGTTAGGGTTAGGGTTAGGGTTAGGGTTAGGGTTAGGGTTAGGGTTAGGGTTAGGGTTAGGGTTAGGGTTAGGGTTAGGGTTAGGGTTAGGGTTAGGGTTAGGGTTAGGGTTAGGGTTAGGGTTAGGGTTAGGGTTAGGGTTAGGGTTAGGGTTAGGGTTAGGGTTAGGGTTAGGGTTAGGGTTAGGGTTAGGGTTAGGGTTAGGGTTAGGGTTAGGGTTAGGGTTAGGGTTAGGGTTAGGGTTAGGGTTAGGGTTAGGGTTAGGGTTAGGGTTAGGGTTAGGGTTAGGGTTAGGGTTAGGGTTAGGGTTAGGGTTAGGGTTAGGGTTAGGGTTAGGGTTAGGGTTAGGGTTAGGGTTAGGGTTAGGGTTAGGGTTAGGGTTAGGGTTAGGGTTAGGGTTAGGGTTAGGGTTAGGGTTAGGGTTAGGGTTAGGGTTAGGGTTAGGGTTAGGGTTAGGGTTAGGGTTAGGGTTAGGGTTAGGGTTAGGGTTAGGGTTAGGGTTAGGGTTAGGGTTAGGGTTAGGGTTAGGGTTAGGGTTAGGGTTAGGGTTAGGGTTAGGGTTAGGGTTAGGGTTAGGGTTAGGGTTAGGGTTAGGGTTAGGGTTAGGGTTAGGGTTAGGGTTAGGGTTAGGGTTAGGGTTAGGGTTAGGGTTAGGGTTAGGGTTAGGGTTAGGGTTAGGGTTAGGGTTAGGGTTAGGGTTAGGGTTAGGGTTAGGGTTAGGGTTAGGGTTAGGGTTAGGGTTAGGGTTAGGGTTAGGGTTAGGGTTAGGGTTAGGGTTAGGGTTAGGGTTAGGGTTAGGGTTAGGGTTAGGGTTAGGGTTAGGGTTAGGGTTAGGGTTAGGGTTAGGGTTAGGGTTAGGGTTAGGGTTAGGGTTAGGGTTAGGGTTAGGGTTAGGGTTAGGGTTAGGGTTAGGGTTAGGGTTAGGGTTAGGGTTAGGGTTAGGGTTAGGGTTAGGGTTAGGGTTAGGGTTAGGGTTAGGGTTAGGGTTAGGGTTAGGGTTAGGGTTAGGGTTAGGGTTAGGGTTAGGGTTAGGGTTAGGGTTAGGGTTAGGGTTAGGGTTAGGGTTAGGGTTAGGGTTAGGGTTAGGGTTAGGGTTAGGGTTAGGGTTAGGGTTAGGGTTAGGGTTAGGGTTAGGGTTAGGGTTAGGGTTAGGGTTAGGGTTAGGGTTAGGGTTAGGGTTAGGGTTAGGGTTAGGGTTAGGGTTAGGGTTAGGGTTAGGGTTAGGGTTAGGGTTAGGGTTAGGGTTAGGGTTAGGGTTAGGGTTAGGGTTAGGGTTAGGGTTAGGGTTAGGGTTAGGGTTAGGGTTAGGGTTAGGGTTAGGGTTAGGGTTAGGGTTAGGGTTAGGGTTAGGGTTAGGGTTAGGGTTAGGGTTAGGGTTAGGGTTAGGGTTAGGGTTAGGGTTAGGGTTAGGGTTAGGGTTAGGGTTAGGGTTAGGGTTAGGGTTAGGGTTAGGGTTAGGGTTAGGGTTAGGGTTAGGGTTAGGGTTAGGGTTAGGGTTAGGGTTAGGGTTAGGGTTAGGGTTAGGGTTAGGGTTAGGGTTAGGGTTAGGGTTAGGGTTAGGGTTAGGGTTAGGGTTAGGGTTAGGGTTAGGGTTAGGGTTAGGGTTAGGGTTAGGGTTAGGGTTAGGGTTAGGGTTAGGGTTAGGGTTAGGGTTAGGGTTAGGGTTAGGGTTAGGGTTAGGGTTAGGGTTAGGGTTAGGGTTAGGGTTAGGGTTAGGGTTAGGGTTAGGGTTAGGGTTAGGGTTAGGGTTAGGGTTAGGGTTAGGGTTAGGGTTAGGGTTAGGGTTAGGGTTAGGGTTAGGGTTAGGGTTAGGGTTAGGGTTAGGGTTAGGGTTAGGGTTAGGGTTAGGGTTAGGGTTAGGGTTAGGGTTAGGGTTAGGGTTAGGGTTAGGGTTAGGGTTAGGGTTAGGGTTAGGGTTAGGGTTAGGGTTAGGGTTAGGGTTAGGGTTAGGGTTAGGGTTAGGGTTAGGGTTAGGGTTAGGGTTAGGGTTAGGGTTAGGGTTAGGGTTAGGGTTAGGGTTAGGGTTAGGGTTAGGGTTAGGGTTAGGGTTAGGGTTAGGGTTAGGGTTAGGGTTAGGGTTAGGGTTAGGGTTAGGGTTAGGGTTAGGGTTAGGGTTAGGGTTAGGGTTAGGGTTAGGGTTAGGGTTAGGGTTAGGGTTAGGGTTAGGGTTAGGGTTAGGGTTAGGGTTAGGGTTAGGGTTAGGGTTAGGGTTAGGGTTAGGGTTAGGGTTAGGGTTAGGGTTAGGGTTAGGGTTAGGGTTAGGGTTAGGGTTAGGGTTAGGGTTAGGGTTAGGGTTAGGGTTAGGGTTAGGGTTAGGGTTAGGGTTAGGGTTAGGGTTAGGGTTAGGGTTAGGGTTAGGGTTAGGGTTAGGGTTAGGGTTAGGGTTAGGGTTAGGGTTAGGGTTAGGGTTAGGGTTAGGGTTAGGGTTAGGGTTAGGGTTAGGGTTAGGGTTAGGGTTAGGGTTAGGGTTAGGGTTAGGGTTAGGGTTAGGGTTAGGGTTAGGGTTAGGGTTAGGGTTAGGGTTAGGGTTAGGGTTAGGGTTAGGGTTAGGGTTAGGGTTAGGGTTAGGGTTAGGGTTAGGGTTAGGGTTAGGGTTAGGGTTAGGGTTAGGGTTAGGGTTAGGGTTAGGGTTAGGGTTAGGGTTAGGGTTAGGGTTAGGGTTAGGGTTAGGGTTAGGGTTAGGGTTAGGGTTAGGGTTAGGGTTAGGGTTAGGGTTAGGGTTAGGGTTAGGGTTAGGGTTAGGGTTAGGGTTAGGGTTAGGGTTAGGGTTAGGGTTAGGGTTAGGGTTAGGGTTAGGGTTAGGGTTAGGGTTAGGGTTAGGGTTAGGGTTAGGGTTAGGGTTAGGGTTAGGGTTAGGGTTAGGGTTAGGGTTAGGGTTAGGGTTAGGGTTAGGGTTAGGGTTAGGGTTAGGGTTAGGGTTAGGGTTAGGGTTAGGGTTAGGGTTAGGGTTAGGGTTAGGGTTAGGGTTAGGGTTAGGGTTAGGGTTAGGGTTAGGGTTAGGGTTAGGGTTAGGGTTAGGGTTAGGGTTAGGGTTAGGGTTAGGGTTAGGGTTAGGGTTAGGGTTAGGGTTAGGGTTAGGGTTAGGGTTAGGGTTAGGGTTAGGGTTAGGGTTAGGGTTAGGGTTAGGGTTAGGGTTAGGGTTAGGGTTAGGGTTAGGGTTAGGGTTAGGGTTAGGGTTAGGGTTAGGGTTAGGGTTAGGGTTAGGGTTAGGGTTAGGGTTAGGGTTAGGGTTAGGGTTAGGGTTAGGGTTAGGGTTAGGGTTAGGGTTAGGGTTAGGGTTAGGGTTAGGGTTAGGGTTAGGGTTAGGGTTAGGGTTAGGGTTAGGGTTAGGGTTAGGGTTAGGGTTAGGGTTAGGGTTAGGGTTAGGGTTAGGGTTAGGGTTAGGGTTAGGGTTAGGGTTAGGGTTAGGGTTAGGGTTAGGGTTAGGGTTAGGGTTAGGGTTAGGGTTAGGGTTAGGGTTAGGGTTAGGGTTAGGGTTAGGGTTAGGGTTAGGGTTAGGGTTAGGGTTAGGGTTAGGGTTAGGGTTAGGGTTAGGGTTAGGGTTAGGGTTAGGGTTAGGGTAGGGTAGGGGTAGGGTTAGGGTTAGGGTTAGGGTTAGGGTTAGGGTTAGGGTAGGGTTAGGGTTAGGGTTAGGGTTAGGGTTAGGGTTAGGGTTAGGGTTAGGGTTAGGGTTAGGGTTAGGGTTAGGGTAGGGTTAGGGTTAGGGTTAGGGTTAGGGTTAGGGTTAGGGTTAGGGTTAGGGTTAGGGTTAGGGTTAGGGGTTAGGGTTAGGGTTAGGGTTAGGGTTAGGGTTAGGGTTAGGGTTAGGGTTAGGGGGTTAGGGTGTAGGGTTAGGGTTAGGTAGGGTTAGGGTTAGGGTTAGGGGTAGGGGGTTAGGGGTAGGGGTTAGGGTTAGGGTTAGGGTTAGGGTTAGGGTTAGGTTAGGGTTAGGGTTAGGGTTAGGGTTAGGGTTAGGGTTAGGGTTAGGGTTAGGGTTAGGTTAGGGTTAGGGTTAGGGTTAGGGTTAGGGTTAGGGTTAGGGTTAGGGTTAGGGTTAGGGTTAGGGTTAGGGTTAGGTTAGGTTAAGGTTAGGGTTAAGCCCGTTTGAAGAATGGTTAGGGTTAGGGTTAGGATTAAGACGTTGGGTTAGGGTTAGGGTTAGGGTTAACTTTTAAAGTCTCATAACTCGATAACAAAGCTCGATATTTGAAATCCGTTTTCAGTTTCACACTCCTGGCCAAAAGACCATTTGAATGAGCTTAAGTAACAT
>NC_089734.1:0-2500 GCF_035083965.1 Branchiostoma lanceolatum
TATACATAGTGATGTTCTAACCCTAACCCTAACCCTAACCCTAACCCTAACCCTAACCCTAACCCTAACCCTAACCCTAACCCTAACCCTAACCCTAACCCTAACCCTAACCCTAACCCTAACCCTAACCCTAACCCTAACCCTAACCCTAACCCTAACCCTAACCCTAACCCTAACCCTAACCCTAACCCTAACCCTAACCCTAACCTAACCCTAACCCTAACCCTAACCCTAACCCTAACCCTAACCCTAACCTAACCCTAACCCTAACCCTAACCCTAACCCTAACCCTAACCCTAACCCTAACCCTAACCCTAACCCTAACCCTAACCCTAACCCTAACCCTAACCCTAACCCTAACCCTAACCCTAACCCTAACCCTAACCCTAACCCTAACCCTAACCCTAACCCTAACCCTAACCCTAACCCTAACCCTAACCCTAACCCTAACCCTAACCCTAACCCTAACCCTAACCCTAACCCTAACCCTAACCCTAACCCTAACCCTAACCCTAACCCTAACCCTAACCCTAACCCTAACCCTAACCCTAACCCTAACCCTAACCCTAACCCTAACCCTAACCCTAACCCTAACCCTAACCCTAACCCTAACCCTAACCCTAACCCTAACCCTAACCCTAACCCTAACCCTAACCCTAACCCTAACCCTAACCCTAACCCTAACCCTAACCCTAACCCTAACCCTAACCCTAACCCTAACCCTAACCCTAACCCTAACCCTAACCCTAACCCTAACCCTAACCCTAACCCTAACCCTAACCCTAACCCTAACCCTAACCCTAACCCTAACCCTAACCCTAACCCTAACCCTAACCCTAACCCTAACCCTAACCCTAACCCTAACCCTAACCCTAACCCTAACCCTAACCCTAACCCTAACCCTAACCCTAACCCTAACCCTAACCCTAACCCTAACCCTAACCCTAACCCTAACCCTAACCCTAACCCTAACCCTAACCCTAACCCTAACCCTAACCCTAACCCTAACCCTAACCCTAACCCTAACCCTAACCCTAACCCTAACCCTAACCCTAACCCTAACCCTAACCCTAACCCTAACCCTAACCCTAACCCTAACCCTAACCCTAACCCTAACCCTAACCCTAACCCTAACCCTAACCCTAACCCTAACCCTAACCCTAACCCTAACCCTAACCCTAACCCTAACCCTAACCCTAACCCTAACCCTAACCCTAACCCTAACCCTAACCCTAACCCTAACCCTAACCCTAACCCTAACCCTAACCCTAACCCTAACCCTAACCCTAACCCTAACCCTAACCCTAACCCTAACCCTAACCCTAACCCTAACCCTAACCCTAACCCTAACCCTAACCCTAACCCTAACCCTAACCCTAACCCTAACCCTAACCCTAACCCTAACCCTAACCCTAACCCTAACCCTAACCCTAACCCTAACCCTAACCCTAACCCTAACCCTAACCCTAACCCTAACCCTAACCCTAACCCTAACCCTAACCCTAACCCTAACCCTAACCCTAACCCTAACCCTAACCCTAACCCTAACCCTAACCCTAACCCTAACCCTAACCCTAACCCTAACCCTAACCCTAACCCTAACCCTAACCCTAACCCTAACCCTAACCCTAACCCTAACCCTAACCCTAACCCTAACCCTAACCCTAACCCTAACCCTAACCCTAACCCTAACCCTAACCCTAACCCTAACCCTAACCCTAACCCTAACCCTAACCCTAACCCTAACCCTAACCCTAACCCTAACCCTAACCCTAACCCTAACCCTAACCCTAACCCTAACCCTAACCCTAACCCTAACCCTAACCCTAACCCTAACCCTAACCCTAACCCTAACCCTAACCCTAACCCTAACCCTAACCCTAACCCTAACCCTAACCCTAACCCTAACCCTAACCCTAACCCTAACCCTAACCCTAACCCTAACCCTAACCCTAACCCTAACCCTAACCCTAACCCTAACCCTAACCCTAACCCTAACCCTAACCCTAACCCTAACCCTAACCCTAACCCTAACCCTAACCCTAACCCTAACCCTAACCCTAACCCTAACCCTAACCCTAACCCTAACCCTAACCCTAACCCTAACCCTAACCCTAACCCTAACCCTAACCCTAACCCTAACCCTAACCCTAACCCTAACCCTAACCCTAACCCTAACCCTAACCCTAACCCTAACCCTAACCCTAACCCTAACCCTAACCCTAACCCTAACCCTAACCCTAACCCTAACCCTAACCCTAACCCTAACCCTAACCCTAACCCTAACCCTAACCCTAACCCTAACCCTAACCCTAACCCTAACCCTAACCCTAACCCTAACCCTAACCCTAACCCTAACCCTAACCCTAACCCTAACCCTAACCCTAACCCTAACCCTAACCCTAACCCTAACCCTAACCCTAACCCTAACCCTAACCCTAACCCTAACCCTAACCCTAACCCTAACCCTAACCCTAACCCTAACCCTAACCCTAACCCT
>NC_089734.1:1767500-1790000 GCF_035083965.1 Branchiostoma lanceolatum
TTCATGTCTGATTGTCTTGTATTGTTGCTATAGAGACCGAGTTCATGTCTGATTGTCTTGTATTGTTGCTATAGAGCCCGAGTTCATGTCTGATTGTCTTGTATTGTTGCTATAGAGACCGAGTTCATGTCTGATTGTCTTGTATTGTTGCTATAGAGACCGAGTTTATGTCTGCCTGTCCTGTATTGTTGCTATAGAGACCGAGTTCATGTCTGCCTGTCTTGTATTGTTGCTATAGAGACCGAGTTCATGTCTGCCTGTCTTGTATTGTTGCTATAGAGCCCGAGTTCATGTCTGATTGTCTTGTATTGTTGCTATAGAGCCCGAGTTTATGTCTGCCTGTCTTGTATTGTTGCTATAGAGACCGAGTTCATGTCTGATTGTCTTGTATTGTTGCTATAGAGCCCGAGTTCATGTCTGATTGTCTTGTATTGTTGCTATAGAGACCGAGTTCATGTCTGATTGTCTTGTATTGTTGCTATAGAGACCGACTTTATGTCTGCCTGTCCTGTATTGTTGCTATAGAGACCGAGTTCATGTCTGCCTGTCTTGTATTGTTGCTATAGAGACCGAGTTCATGTCTACCTGTCTTGTATTGTTGCTATAGAGACCGAGTTCATGTCTGATTGTCTTGTATTGTTGCTATAGAGCCCGAGTTCATGTCTGATTGTCTTGTATTGTTGCTATAGAGACCGAGTTCATGTCTGATTGTCTTGTATTGTTGCTATAGAGACCGACTTTATGTCTGCCTGTCCTGTATTGCTGCTATAGAGACCGAGTTCATGTCTGCCTGTCTTGTATTGTTGCTATAGAGACCGAGTTCATGTCTACCTGTCTTGTATTGTTGCTATAGAGACCGAGTTCATGTCTACCTGTCCTGTATTGTTGCTATAGAGCCCGAGTTCATGTCTGCCTGTCTTGTATTGTTGCTATAGAGACCGAGTTCATGTCTGATTGTCTTGTATTGTTGCTATAGAGACCGAGTTCATGTCTGCCTGTCTTGTATTGTTGCTATAGAGACCGAGTTCATGTCTGCCTGTCCTGTATTGTTGCTATAGAGCCCGAGTTCATGTCTGATTGTCTTGTATTGTTGCTATAGAGACCGAGTTCATGTCTGATTGTCTTGTATTGTTGCTATAGAGACCGAGTTCATATCTGCCTGTCTTGTATTGTTGCTATAGAGACCGAGTTCATGTCTGATTGTCTTGTATTGTTGCTATAGAGCCCGAGTTCATGTCTGATTGTCTTGTATTGTTGCTATAGAGACCGAGTTCATGTCTGATTGTCTTGTATTGTTGCTATAGAGACCGAGTTCATGTCTGCCTGTCTTGTGTTGTTGCTATAGAGACCGAGTTCATATCTGCCTGTCTTGTATTGTTGCTATAGAGACCGAGTTCATGTCTGCCTGTCTTGTATTGTTGCTATAGAGACCGAGTTCATGTCTGATTGTCTTGTATTGTTGCTATAGAGACCGAGTTCATGTCTGATTGTCTTGTATTGTTGCTATAGAGACCGAGTTCATATCTGCCTGTCTTGTATTGTTGCTATAGAGACCGTCGAGTTCATGTCTGCCTGTCTTGTATTGTTGCTATAGAGACCGAGTTCATATCTGCCTGTCTTGTATTGTTGCTATAGAGACCGTCGAGTTCATGTCTGCCTGTCTTGTATTGTTGCTATAGAGACCGAGTTCATATCTGCCTGTCTTGTATTGTTGCTATAGAGACCGAGTTCATGTCTGCCTGTCTTGTATTGTTGCTATAGAGACCGAGTTCATGTCTGATTGTCTTGTATTGTTGCTATAGAGCCCGAGTTCATGTCTGATTGTCTTGTATTGTTGCTATAGAGACCGAGTTCATGTCTGATTGTCTTGTATTGTTGCTATAGAGACCGAGTTCATATCTGCCTGTCTTGTATTGTTGCTATAGAGACCGAGTTCATGTCTGATTGTCTTGTATTGTTGCTATAGAGCCCGAGTTTATGTCTGCCTGTCTTGTATTGTTGCTATAGAGACCGAGTTCATGTCTGATTGTCTTGTATTGTTGCTATAGAGCCCGAGTTCATGTCTGATTGTCTTGTATTGTTGCTATAGAGACCGAGTTCATGTCTGATTGTCTTGTATTGTTGCTATAGAGACCGACTTTATGTCTGCCTGTCCTGTATTGTTGCTATAGAGACCGAGTTCATGTCTGCCTGTCTTGTATTGTTGCTATAGAGACCGAGTTCATGTCTACCTGTCTTGTATTGTTGCTATAGAGACCGAGTTCATGTCTACCTGTCCTGTATTGTTGCTATAGAGCCCGAGTTCATGTCTGCCTGTCTTGTATTGTTGCTATAGAGACCGAGTTCATGTCTGATTGTCTTGTATTGTTGCTATAGAGACCGAGTTCATGTCTGCCTGTCTTGTATTGTTGCTATAGAGACCGAGTTCATGTCTGCCTGTCCTGTATTGTTGCTATAGAGCCCGAGTTCATGTCTGATTGTCTTGTATTGTTGCTATAGAGACCGAGTTCATGTCTGATTGTCTTGTATTGTTGCTATAGAGACCGAGTTCATATCTGCCTGTCTTGTATTGTTGCTATAGAGACCGAGTTCATGTCTGATTGTCTTGTATTGTTGCTATAGAGCCCGAGTTCATGTCTGATTGTCTTGTATTGTTGCTATAGAGACCGAGTTCATGTCTGATTGTCTTGTATTGTTGCTATAGAGACCGAGTTCATGTCTGCCTGTCTTGTATTGTTGCTATAGAGACCGAGTTCATGTCTGCCTGTCTTGTATTGTTGCTATAGAGACCGAGTTCATGTCTGATTGTCTTGTATTGTTGCTATAGAGACCGAGTTCATGTCTGATTGTCTTGTATTGTTGCTATAGAGACCGAGTTCATATCTGCCTGTCTTGTATTGTTGCTATAGAGACCGAGTTCATGTCTGCCTGTCTTGTATTGTTGCTATAGAGACCGAGTTCATGTCTGCCTGTCTTGTATTGTTGCTATAGAGACCGAGTTCATGTCTGATTGTCTTGTATTGTTGCTATAGAGACCGAGTTCATGTCTGATTGTCTTGTATTGTTGCTATAGAGACCGAGTTCATATCTGCCTGTCTTGTATTGTTGCTATAGAGACCGTCGAGTTCATGTCTGCCTGTCTTGTATTGTTGCTATAGAGACCGAGTTCATATCTGCCTGTCTTGTATTGTTGCTATAGAGACCGTCGAGTTCATGTCTGCCTGTCTTGTATTGTTGCTATAGAGACCGAGTTCATATCTGCCTGTCTTGTATTGTTGCTATAGAGACCGAGTTCATGTCTGATTGTCTTGTATTGTTGCTATAGAGCCCGAGTTCATGTCTGATTGTCTTGTATTGTTGCTATAGAGACCGAGTTCATGTCTGATTGTCTTGTATTGTTGCTATAGAGACCGAGTTCATATCTGCCTGTCTTGTATTGTTGCTATAGAGACCGAGTTCATGTCTGATTGTCTTGTATTGTTGCTATAGAGCCCGAGTTCATGTCTGCCTGTCCTGTATTGTTGCTATAGAGCCCGAGTTCATGTCTGATTGTCTTGTATTGTTGCTATAGAGACCGAGTTCATGTCTGATTGTCTTGTATTGTTGCTATAGAGCCCGAGTTCATGTCTGATTGTCTTGTATTGTTGCTATAGAGACCGAGTTCATGTCTGATTGTCTTGTATTGTTGCTATAGAGACCGAGTTCATGTCTGCCTGTCTTGTGTTGTTGCTATAGAGCCCGAGTTCATGTCTGCCTGTCCTGTATTGTTGCTATAGAGCCCGAGTTCATGTCTGATTGTCTTGTATTGTTGCTATAGAGACCGAGTTTATGTCTGATTGTCTTGTATTGTTGCTATAGAGCCCGAGTTCATGTCTGCCTGTCCTGTATTGTTGCTATAGAGCCCGAGTTCATGTCTGATTGTCTTGTATTGTTGCTATAGAGACCGAGTTTATGTCTGATTGTCTTGTATTGTTGCTATAGAGCCCGAGTTCATGTCTGCCTGTCTTGTATTGTTGCTATAGAGCCCGAGTTCATGTCTGCCTGTCTTGTATTGTTGCTATAGAGACCGAGTTTATGTCTGCCTGTCTTGTATTGTTGCTATAGAGACCGAGTTCATATCTGCCTGTCTTGTATTGTTGCTATAGAGACCGAGTTCATGTCTGCCTGTCCTGTATTGTTGCTATAGAGACCGAGTTCATGTCTGATTGTCTTGTATTGTTGCTATAGAGACCGAGTTCATATCTGCCTGTCTTGTATTGTTGCTATAGAGACCGAGTTCATGTCTGATTGTCTTGTATTGTTGCTATAGAGCCCGAGTTCATGTCTGATTGTCTTGTATTGTTGCTATAGAGACCGAGTTCATGTCTGCCTGTCTTGTATTGTTGCTATAGAGACCGAGTTCATGTCTGCCTGTCTTGTATTGTTGCTATAGAGACCGAGTTCATGTCTGCCTGTCTTGTATTGTTGCTATAGAGACCGAGTTCATGTCTGATTGTCTTGTATTGTTGCTATAGAGACCGAGTTCATGTCTGATTGTCTTGTATTGTTGCTATAGAGACCGAGTTCATGTCTGATTGTCTTGTATTGTTGCTATAGAGACCGAGTTCATGTCTGCCTGTCTTGTATTGTTGCTATAGAGACCGAGTTCATGTCTGCCTGTCTTGTATTGTTGCTATAGAGACCGAGTTCATGTCTGATTGTCTTGTATTGTTGCTATAGAGACCGAGTTCATGTCTGCCTGTCTTGTATTGTTGCTATAGAGACCGAGTTCATGTCTGCCTGTCTTGTATTGTTGCTATAGAGACCGTCGAGTTCATGTCTGCCTGTCTTGTATTGTTGCTATGGAGACCGAGTTCATGTCTGATTGTCTTGTATTGTTGCTATAGAGACCGAGTTCATATCTACCTGTCTTGTATTGTTGCTATAGAGACCGAGTTCATGTCTGATTGTCTTGTATTGTTGCTATAGAGACCGAGTTCATGTCTGATTGTCTTGTATTGTTGCTATAGAGACCGAGTTCATGTCTGATTGTCTTGTATTGTTGCTATAGAGACCGTCGAGTTCATGTCTGCCTGTCTTGTATTGTTGCTATAGAGACCGAGTTTATGTCTGATTGTCTTGTATTGTTGCTATAGAGACCGAGTTCATGTCTGATTGTCTTGTATTGTTGCTATAGAGACCGAGTTCATGTCTGCCTGTCTTGTATTGTTGCTATAGAGACCGAGTTCATGTCTGATTGTCTTGTATTGTTGCTATAGAGACCGTCGAGTTCATGTCTGCCTGTCTTGTATTGTTGCTATAGAGACCGAGTTTATGTCTGATTGTCTTGTATTGTTGCTATAGAGACCGAGTTCATGTCTGATTGTCTTGTATTGTTGCTATAGAGACCGAGTTCATGTCTGCCTGTCCTGTATTGTTGCTATAGAGACCGAGTTTATGTCTGCCTGTCTTGTATTGTTGCTATAGAGACCGAGTTCATGTCTGCCTGTCTTGTATTGTTGCTATAGAGACCGTCGAGTTCATGTCTGCCTGTCTTGTATTGTTGCTATAGAGCCCGAGTTTATGTCTGCCTGTCTTGTATTGTTGCTATAGAGACCGTCGAGTTCATGTCTGCCTGTCTTGTATTGTTGCTATAGAGCCCGAGTTCATGTCTGCCTGTCTTGTATTGTTGCTATAGAGACCGAGTTCATGTCTGCCTGTCTTGTATTGTTGCTATAGAGACCGTCGAGTTCATGTCTGCCTGTCTTGTATTGTTGCTATAGAGCCCGAGTTCATGTCTGCCTGTCTTGTATTGTTGCTATAGAGACCGAGTTCATGTCTGCCTGTCTTGTATTGTTGCTATAGAGCCCGAGTTCATGTCTGCCTGTCTTGTATTGTTGCTATAGAGACCGAGTTCATGTCTGCCTGTCTTGTATTGTTGCTATAGAGACCGTCGAGTTCATGTCTGCCTGTCTTGTATTGTTGCTATAGAGACCGAGTTTATGTCTGCCTGTCTTGTATTGTTGCTATAGAGACCGAGTTCATGTCTGATTGTCTTGTATTGTTGCTATAGAGACCGTAGAGTTCATGTCTGCCTGTCTTGTATTGTTGCTATAGAGACCGAGTTCATGTCTGCCTGTCTTGTATTGTTGCTATAGAGACCGTAGAGTTCATGTCTGCCTGTCTTGTATTGTTGCTATAGAGCCCGAGTTCATGTCTGCCTGTCTTGTATTGTTGCTATAGAGACCGTCGAGTTCATGTCTGCCTGTCTTGTATTGTTGCTATAGAGACCGAGTTTATGTCTGCCTGTCTTGTATTGTTGCTATAGAGACCGAGTTCATGTCTGCCTGTCTTGTATTGTTGCTATAGAGACCGTAGAGTTCATGTCTGCCTGTCTTGTATTGTTGCTATAGAGCCCGAGTTCATGTCTGCCTGTCTTGTATTGTTGCTATAGAGACCGTCGAGTTCATGTCTGCCTGTCTTGTATTGTTGCTATAGAGACCGAGTTTATGTCTGCCTGTCTTGTATTGTTGCTATAGAGACCGAGTTCATGTCTGCCTGTCTTGTATTGTTGCTATAGAGACCGTCGAGTTCATGTCTGCCTGTCTTGTATTGTTGCTATAGAGACCGAGTTCATGTCTGATTGTCTTGTATTGTTGCTATAGAGCCCGAGTTCATGTCTGCCTGTCCTGTATTGTTGCTATAGAGCCCGAGTTCATGTCTGATTGTCTTGTATTGTTGCTATAGAGACCGAGTTCATGTCTGCCTGTCCTGTATTGTTGCTATAGAGCCCGAGTTTATGTCTGATTGTCTTGTATTGTTGCTATAGAGCCCGAGTTCATGTCTGCCTGTCTTGTATTGTTGCTATAGAGCCCGAGTTCATGTCTGCCTGTCTTGTATTGTTGCTATAGAGCCCGAGTTCATGTCTGCCTGTCTTGTATTGTTGCTATAGAGACCGAGTTCATGTCTGCCTGTCTTGTATTGTTGCTATAGAGACCGAGTTCATGTCTGCCTGTCTTGTATTGTTGCTATTGAGACCGAGTTCATGTCTGCCTGTCTTGTATTGTTGCTATAGAGCCCGAGTTCATGTCTGCCTGTCCTGTATTGTTGCTATAGAGACCGAGTTCATGTCTGCCTGTCTTGTGTTGTTGCTATAGAGACCGAGTTCATGTCTGCCTGTCTTGTATTGTTGCTATAGAGACCGAGTTCATGTCTGCCTGTCTTGTATTGTTGCTATAGAGACCGAGTTCATGTCTGCCTGTCTTGTATTGTTGCTATAGAGACCGAGTTCATGTCTGCCTGTCTTGTATTGTTGCTATAGAGACCGAGTTCATGTCTGCCTGTCTTGTATTGTTGCTATAGAGACCGAGTTCATGTCTGCCTGTCTTGTATTGTTGCTATAGAGACCGAGTTCATGTCTGCCTGTCTTGTATTGTTGCTATAGAGACCGAGTTCATGTCTGCCTGTCTTGTGTTGTTGCTATAGAGACCGAGTTCATATCTGCCTGTCCTGTATTGTTGCTATAGAGCCCGAGTTCATGTCTGCCTGTCTTGTATTGTTGCTATAGAGACCGAGTTCATGTCTGATTGTCTTGTATTGTTGCTATAGAGCCCGAGTTCATGTCTGCCTGTCCTGTATTGTTGCTATAGAGCCCGAGTTCATGTCTGATTGTCTTGTATTGTTGCTATAGAGACCGAGTTCATGTCTGCCTGTCCTGTATTGTTGCTATAGAGCCCGAGTTTATGTCTGATTGTCTTGTATTGTTGCTATAGAGACCGAGTTCATGTCTGCCTGTCTTGTATTGTTGCTATAGAGACCGTCGAGTTCATGTCTGATTGTCTTGTATTGTTGCTATAGAGCCCGAGTTCATGTCTGCCTGTCTTGTATTGTTGCTATAGAGACCGAGTTCATGTCTGCCTGTCTTGTATTGTTGCTATAGAGACCGTAGAGTTCATGTCTGCCTGTCTTGTATTGTTGCTATAGAGCCCGAGTTCATGTCTGCCTGTCTTGTATTGTTGCTATAGAGACCGAGTTCATGTCTGCCTGTCTTGTATTGTTGCTATAGAGACCGAGTTCATGTCTGCCTGTCTTGTATTGTTGCTATAGAGACCGAGTTCATGTCTGCCTGTCTTGTATTGTTGCTATAGAGACCGAGTTTATGTCTGCCTGTCTTGTATTGTTGCTATAGAGACCGTAGAGTTCATGTCTGCCTGTCTTGTATTGTTGCTATAGAGACCGAGTTTATGTCTGCCTGTCTTGTATTGTTGCTATAGAGACCGAGTTCATGTCTGCCTGTCTTGTATTGTTGCTATAGAGACCGAGTTCATATCTGCCTGTCTTGTATTGTTGCTATAGAGACCGTAGAGTTCATGTCTGCCTGTCTTGTATTGTTGCTATAGAGACCGTAGAGTTCATGTCTGCCTGTCTTGTATTGTTGCTATAGAGCCCGAGTTCATGTCTGCCTGTCTTGTATTGTTGCTATAGAGACCGAGTTTATGTCTGCCTGTCTTGTATTGTTGCTATAGAGACCGAGTTCATGTCTGCCTGTCTTGTATTGTTGCTATAGAGACCGTAGAGTTCATGTCTGCCTGTCTTGTATTGTTGCTATAGAGCCCGAGTTCATGTCTGCCTGTCTTGTATTGTTGCTATAGAGCCCGAGTTCATGTCTGCCTGTCTTGTATTGTTGCTATAGAGCCCGAGTTCATGTCTGCCTGTCTTGTATTGTTGCTATAGAGCCCGAGTTCATGTCTGCCTGTCTTGTATTGTTGCTATAGAGACCGTCGAGTTCATGTCTGCCTGTCTTGTATTGTTGCTATAGAGACCGAGTTTATGTCTGCCTGTCTTGTATTGTTGCTATAGAGCCCGTAGAGTTCATGTCTGCCTGTCTTGTATTGTTGCTATAGAGCCCGAGTTTATGTCTGATTGTCTTGTTGCTATAGAGACCGAGTTTAGCGGCGTGTTTCGGAGGCGTCCTCTGCACGGCAGGAATTGTTCTCGTTGCCGCCGGCTCTTGGGAAAACATCGGGACGTCACGTGACAACAGCGCACCAATCATCGGCGTCTCGCTGGCCATCCTGTCTGCTTTGATCGAAACCTTTATGAACGTTCAACTCAGACTATTACTTGTACGCTGTTCAGACCTGGCGGTGTTATTTTACGTTCACATTGTCTCTAGTACAGTAGGGTTACTCATCACGTTCCTTACGCACCCAAAATGGGGCATGGATGTGTATATAACATTACTGCTGGTACTGTGTGGCGGTTTGTACGCTGTGTCAGCGTTTATATACGTGAAGGCAGCTAAGGCGGTGCCAGCCGTCACACAAATACTGCTGTATCAACTGGAGGTGGCGGGAACGTTTGTGCTACAGTTTGCACTCCTCGGGATCGTGCCGACTTTGGTTGAGGGTGTGGGCGCTGCCGTCATCACAGTCGGGAGTCTCATCGACTCCGCAGGCATCGTCATAGCGGATTCCAGGAAAAGAAAGAGGCTAAACGTTAGGAAACAGCTGGGTTTCGACATCGGCGGTGATATTGACAAGGATAGTCGTGATATAAATAAGGACGAGAAAGAGAGAGACAGAAAGACCGAGAGAGTAGGAGACAGTTATCATCGCAGAAAATTCCAGGAACCATAAGAGACTAAATTTCAGGAAGCAGCCCGGCCTGATCATCGGTGGAGATGGGACAGAGGAAAGACATATAGAAGAAAAGACAGAGGCAGAAAGGAGAGGGAGAATTGGAAAGAGAAGAAGGGAGGGGATAACGGAGAGAACTAGAGTGGAGGGGACGGTGAGAGTGAAAGAAAGAAAGAAGGAAAAAAGAAACAAAGAAAGAGGGAGGTCAATGTTTATCTAGGCTTACCATAGTTTACCTGTAAGCATGTATCGGGAAGTATGATCTAATTTTATACTTAATTCGCATGTTTTTTCTTTTCCTAGTGTGTCTAATTATAACTGCGGCTTTGAATTGCATTTCTAAAGACTATGTGACTGATGCGAGCAATATCAAATGAAGAACCTGCGAAAGATATAGCATTACAAATAGAATAGCCTAACTCTAACTCATATTGCAAAAAACAAACAGAAATATAGACAGAATAGACAATATCAATCTTGTATTGACAACATTTTCTGTGTACGTACACATGTATGGTCCGTATGTTTAGGTTGTGCGGCTTTCTGAACCAGGATTGTCAAGTGCAGACACGTAGTAGCGAAATCACATATTGAAATTTAAGATCACATACTTATATTCACGTACTGACAAAGTATCACGTTGAAAATTATCAACAGAAATGTAAATACTGAATCTAACTTTACATGTGAAAGAATGTTTCCTTACATATCCATTATTTCTAATTATCTTTATGAACATACAACACTACAAAAGCTTAATTACACACTGCGTATTTATACATATATAACATCCATACATAACCTTATACATATATATATATACATACATAAAGAATATACATAATTGGAGAACGATGGAGCAAGGCATATTACCGAAATCCTCCTTGTACTTTTACTGCAATATGTTGACATTAATGATATTCCACCATGACATATTGATATCATAGAACAGTTAAACTCTATTATACAGAATCTAAAAATTTACATACAGGCGTTTGTGATAATCCTCTAATCCACTAGGCGGCGTGCCTCACATGTAATTCGGATATCACCACGTTCTTGTATTGTCAAAGAACTTTTTTTCATTTCATAAACTTTGTAGTCAGCTTTTTACAATATATCATTAAACAACAAAAAGTACTGTATCAAAAATATCTGGCTAATTTCAGGACGTTTATACAGGCACGATGTCAATTTCAAAAATCTAGTGGTCGAAAGTCTAATAGTCTTTTTCGAAGTTAACTCTTAGCGCTATTACGGCAGGTCTGAGGTAGATAAAATGGAAAGTTTTCATCCTTTCCTTATTCGTCAAGAAATCTTACAAACTTTTTCTGATAACTGTCTTATATGGAGTAGAATATAAAACTATATACAATAGAATTTTGTTTTGTACAAATTTCAGAATGTCGGATGAGCATTTAACTTCTTCGTTGTGTACAAACAACTTGATCGAACTTGTGATTAAGTTAGTGTGATACGCCGAAGGGCGGTTATACCGGCTCTACAGATACAGGTACAGAAGCTGGTGTGTTATGCCCATGGGCGGTTATACCGGCTATACAGAATCTGATACAGATACAGAAGCTGGTGAACGGTTACGCCAAAGGGCGGTTATACCGGCTGTACGGATACAGAAGCTGGTGTGTTACGCTGAAGGGCGGTTATACTGGCTATACAGAATCTGATACAGATACAGAAGCTGGTGTGTACACGCGAACTCGGGGCAGTTACACCGGCTGTACAGATACAGAAGCTGGTGTGTTGCGCCGAATGGTGGTTATACCGGCTGTACAGATACAGAAGCTGGTGTGTTGCGCCGAATGGTGGTTATACCGGCTGTACAGATACAGAAGCTGGTGTGTTGCGCCGAAGGGCAGTTATATTATACCGGCTATAACTATACAGATTCAGACTTACCAAGCCGGTAAAACTACACAATAATCACAGCTTTAAACTGACGGTATCTGTTCTTCCACAGTAGAGACCTTGTTCTGCGCGAACGGCTTGAGGTGGAGGTTGTTGGCGTTGCCCGATCCGGAACCCCCCGGCCGGGCCCCGTCCGGGATCACAGCCACTCGGTTCTGGTGGAAACATCTGGAAGGAAATGAAAAATAGAACTTTATTATAACTGAGCACCGCCACAGGAGAAGAGAAGAACTACTAGGGGCGATCAGTAAGTTTCTCTGTCTTATGCTTAGGTCACAATCGGAAAAAAGGATCATACTTAAAAGTATGATCAGAAATTTTGTCATACTTATCTCAGCCTATAAAAAATGATAGTACTGAATTGATGTAGAGTTTACAGGTTTGACATATACAATACATACCTTTCTCTATCCACACTTGCATTTTGTGGAGCTGTCGCAAGGGTCTGGGCGGCTGCCATTCGGCGCCAGCAGGTGACCTCAATATAACCTTCCCCAACCGAAGTCAATGAAGTCATGTTTAAGTGGAGGTTATTATGACATACCTGGGGAACGCCTTCTTGAAGCTCTTCCTGAAGTTCTGCCCCATGAAGCCGTAGACGAACGGGTTGGCGGCGGAGTTGGCGTAGCTCAGACAGAGCGCCGCGATCTTCATGCAGTAGATGTCGTACCCAAGATGCACCAGCTTCAGCTGCAGGAGAACCAATAGATGAGTTATTGATAACATCGATCAATGGATGAGTTATTGATAACATCGATCAAGATTCACAATTGCTCGGTCGCGATACCAGGGCCAGGGGTAACAGACATGAACAAACCCTAACACACCTGAGCAAACCCTAGCACACCCTAACAAACTAACAACCAAACAAACTAACAATGTCTCCGTTTTCACGACAACAAAGACGCCCTATCTGTGAGCACATGTTGATGTGGTGGTTCGGCAGCCATAATGAGTAATAATGAGTAGTGATAAGTAATGATTAGTAATGATAAGTAATGATAAGTAATGATAAGTAATGATAAGTAATGATAATGATGAATAAGGAAGCCCTACCTGTGAGCACAGGTTGATGAGGTGGTTCGGCAGCCATAATGAGTAATAATGAGTATTGATAAGTAATGATAAGTAATGATAAGTAATGATAAGTAATGATAAGTAATGATAAGTAATGATAATGATGAATAAGGAAGCCCTACCTGTGAGCACAGGTTGATGAGGTGGTTCGGCAGCCATAATGAGTAATGATAAGTAATGATAAGTAATGATAATGATGAATAAGGAAGCCCTACCTGTGAGCACAGGTTGATGAGGTGGTTCGGCAGCCATAATGAGTAATAATGAGTATTGATAAGTAATGATAAGTAATGATAAGTAATAATAATGATGAATAAGGAAGCCCTACCTGTGAGCACAGGTTGATGAGATGGTTCGGCAGCCATAATGAGTAATGATAAGTAATGATAAGTAATGATAAGTAATGATAAGTAATGATAAGTAATGATAAGTAATGATAAGTAATGATAAGTAATGATAAGTAATAATAATGATGAATAAGGAAGCCCTACCTGTGAGCACAGGTTGATGAGATGGTTCGGCAGCCATAATGAGTAATAATGAGTAATGATAAGTAATGATAAGTAATGATAAGTAATGATAAGTAATGATAAGTAATGATAAGTAATGATAAGTAATGATAAGTAATGATAAGTAATAATAATGATGAATAAGGAAGCCCTACCTGTGAGCACAGGTTGATGAGGTGGTTCGGCACCCATAATGAGTAATGATAAGTAATGATAAGTAATAGTAATGATGAATAAGGAAGCCCTACCTGTGAGCACAGGTTGATGAGGTGGTTCGGCAGCCAACACGCTGCGAACAGAGTCACCACCACCGCGACCATCCGCGTCACCTTCTTCTTCTTACGCAGTGCCTGGAGAGAAACAATAAGGGAAGGAAAATAAGACTCGTGAATAGTTTCATCAGGTGATGAAATCACTATCTTAATAAAACATCAGCATGTCCAGGCTACATTACCAAGTTCGGCCACCAGGAGGCCCTAAATCATCCTCGATGATTGAGTCCACAGCATCAACCCTTATACCAAATATCATGGCAATCCTTTCAAAGATTTTAAAGATATTTCACCGGACACGCACGCACACTCGCAAGCAAATTCCAGGTCGCAGCAAGGTCGCCGTCCCCGTGGAATGGAGGCATAAAATTACATTGGGTAAAAGGTGAGTTTAGATAACCCATTCCTATCCGTTCTTCGTTTTGTATGGTCTGTAGCGACTGGACGCTGTTCTTGCAGAGTTTGCAGATGACAAGGAGGCCCGAAATTGACTTTGACCGATGGGTTCACAATAGTTTGCCAACTACCAAATACTACAGCGATCCTTCCAGCGGTTCTTGGTATATTCATTCCCCTCGGATACGCAAACGTGCACAGGAACAGGTAAAAAGGTAAAGCAGGCATCCTCAATTAAGGTGAAGCATGAGGCTTTTTCAAGTAGCTAGTGGTAGTGCAATGCGGCTTTGCCACGGCTCGCGTTTTTGGCCAAGCACACCGGGTCACCCCTACTCTTCTCGATAAGTGTGTTTGGTTCTTTTACGTGCAGATGTTTGACGCGTGAGGCTTACGCCCAAAGCTCCCTCATACACGGGCCGCCGGCTTTACGTCACCATCTGAAATGACAACAGAGTCAAAACTATACCTCCATTTTTCATAGAGGCAAGAAAACGTTCCTACCAGTTCCTCGTTCTGCTGGTTCTGTACCGGCTGGACACTGTTGTTGTAGAGGCTGCAGACGATCAGAGTGTGTGACGTCGCGCTGATCAGCAGAGGGATGACGTAGCTGATCAAGACGGTGTAGATGTTGTAGCCGAGCTCAGCCTGTTCAAGAACAACAAGAACATCAAGGGAGACGTTACGACATGTGACATGGCGAGCAGTGGATCATGAGTCGCAGAAAGTTTATGGCGTCCCCCGTCTTCTTTAAGGGGTGGTTGGAGTTTTGGTAGACGATTTCAGCCTGAAAAAGAAGAAGAAGAAGAACAAAAACACAAACAAAAACAAAAACGTTAGGACACCTGACCAGGTCTGGATCCCACAAGTCTCAGTGAACTGCTCAGGATATAATTTTTGTAAATAAATTTGTGTGCAACCCACAGCAAACATGACATAGATGATTGCATGGTCAGTCAACTTCAAAATGCCCAATGAAGTGTCCAATCAACCTGCGGAGAGGACCATTTGACGGTACAAAAACAAGCAAACAAACAAAAAAACAAGCAAGCGAACAACAAGACTAACCTGCTGGGAGGGCCACTGCTCCTGACAGTACACCTGCGGTCCGTACCAGAACCCCTCGACCAGCTGAGTATAGATGGCAACAGGCACGGACAGCAGAAAGGACCCTGCAGTATCAATCAATCAATCAATCTACCTATTAGTTGAAGATTCTATCAACCCAACAATCAAGGGAACAATAAATCAATTCAACAGAAAGTAGAGAAGGATGGTGAGAGTGATCATAAAAAAGATAGAAAGAGAAATGGAGAGAGGGAGGGAGAGAGAGATGGAGAGACGGAGAGCAACAGTGGCGGAAGAGAGACGGAGAGCAACCAAAAGAGAGAGTTGGCAAATACAGAGAGGGATAGGGAGAGAGAGAGGGACTAGGATGATCTGCATTACATGACAGAAAGAGACGAAAGACGACAAAACCTCCCTACCTAAGTACCGCTGATGGCCGTGGAGGGAGGAGACGGAGAGAGACAGAGAGGGAGTTGGGAAAGAGAGAGAGAGAGAGAGACGAAAGACAAAAGACGAAAATACCTCCTTACCTATCCAGATGCCGCCGCTGATGGCCATTGCGAGAGTGGGGGTCCGGCGGTCCAGGGAGGAGACGGGGTGCACGATCGCCACGTACCGGTCGATGCTCAGGGCGGCCAGCGTCAGGCACGTGGCCATCGTGGTCACCTGTCGGAACAGAGAACATTGTTTATTGTTTATTGCATTTGCACAAGAAGAAAACACATAATACATAACGCGATGAACAGTAGAGACACTAAGATGCAGGGATATTAACTCCAAATATGTTGACAGATAAACACGGTGGACAACCAAAACCCTGTAAATTGCAGGCAATGGCCCAGCAAAGGTTGCTACTTCATCTGGAACAATAATTGACTTCCAAGTCTAAAGAATCTTTAAAACCCTTGTAAGAACCCGAGGTTTTACAGTTGACAGATCCCTATACATATAACATATAGGATCTGTCCTAATTTTCAGTAAGCCTGATCTAATGTTACATGATTGACCTTCGTGGCAGTCGTACATTTAAAGGCTTAGATGGGCAATAAACCCAAATCTTTTGGTAGATAAGCACAATGGACAACCAATAAATTGTGGGCAACCGCACAGGATACACTTAATACATTATTTGGAACACTCATTGACTTTCTGAGATGCTCTGAGTATCTTCAAAGCCCACGTGTAAGAACCCGAGGCTTTACTGTAGTGCTTTATTTGGAGCACTCGTTGATTTTCTAAAGCATCTTCAAAACCCAAATGTAAGAACCCGTGGCTTTACTGTTGACAGATCCCCATGCATATTACATGTAGCATCTGTCCTAATTTTCAGTAAGCCTGATCTAATGTTACATGATTGACCTTAGTGGCAGTCGTGCATTTAAAGGCTTAGATGGGCAACTAACCCAAACCTTTTGGTAGATAAGCACAATGGACAACCAAAAACTCGATAAATTGTGGGCAACCGCACAGGATACACTTAATGCATTATTTGGAACACTCATTGACTTTCTGAGATGCTCTGAGTATCTTCAAAGCCCACATGTAAGAACCCGAGGGTTTACTGTAGTGCTTTATTTGGAGCACTCGTTGATTTTCTAAAGCATCGTCAAAACCCTTGTAAGAACCCGAGGTTTTCCTGATGATAGACACTATGCATATTACATGTAGCATCGGTCCTAATTTTCAGTAAGCCTGATCTAACGTTACACGATCGTTCGTCGTGACAGGATAGTTCACTTAAAGGCTTTGATGGGAAATGGACCCAATTTTGTGTCCAATTAAGTTCACCTACATCAGAGACCCTGACAGGTAGAGGTACCCAATCTTTTGACAGATTAATATTTCATTGGCAATATCCATTGACTTTCTGCGTATTAAGTATCTTCAAAACACAGTCCCTGATCCACTGCTGGAACAACATGTTAAACCTGTTACAAATTGTATCTGTTCTCCTTTTCATCAGTCCAGATCTACTTGATAATCCGTCCTAACAGCAGCATGCGCTTAAAGGCTCTGATGAGAAATGAACCCAAATTGCTTCCAATTAAGGTCGCCTTCAGAAGAGGCACTAAGACTTTAAGACGGCACCTTCCGATCATGCATCATTGACTTGATGAGTCATAAGTACGTCCAGCACCCCCACACTGTCTCATCCGTCTTCGGCAAACTGCTCATCAAAAGCTCATCGACCGTAAAACAGATGGAGCTAGCGTCAAAATGTTCTACATTGTATTGATTTAAAGTCAGTGAGGGTGAACTGTGGCATGTACTCGATGACTTATTATGATTGCTCCGATCATATTCACCAACTCAAGAAATGAAGGTCATCTTAGTTTGCCTCCTTGATCTGCTGAAGATGACTCATTGAAAGCTTGTTGACCGTAAAAGACCAACGAAAATGGGACCCAGTTGTTAAGCTGTTTTACTTTGTATTGCCTATCGCCTTCCACCACCTCAAAAGAAGAAGATAGATAAACCCAACAAAACAATCTCGTTGTATATTCTAGAATGTAGTCCAACATAGGAAATTAGTTCTTGAATATCTAATATTCTTATATCTATGATACATGTACCTGCAAGTAGCCCCAGGGCATTATTATCATAATAGGAAAAGTCAAAGGGGACGTATTGGTAATTATAAACTATAAAACTGGCCCGACTATGCATATCGACTCTGACAATAACGGAAGGAGATTGATTGCATTGATAAGATGCTCCTTATCGCACCGACCAAGGCGGAAGCTCAAGAAGAATAATAGGGCAAGTCTAATCGATTGTCCCTTCAACCTCTGCAAAACTACACAGAAGATGTGGATCAGCTCAAAAGTAAAGGAGGCAGAAGAGGCATGTGATTCTCTTGTATCTGTGAAGAGATTTCTTGAAGTTGTATTAAATATTGCAAAGCGTATAATGTTTCTTCATATATAAATATGTTTCAAATGTGATGAAAGAAGAGAAGCTGTCTGTCCTAAATTGAAACCACATGGAATGAAAACCCTGCACAGAAACACAGAGATGATACACTTGCACAGAGGTCCAAGGGAAGAAACCGTAGCACAGAAAATCCAAAGGAAAGAAACTCCCATGTAAAAAGTCCTAGGAAGCACAGCCTAGTAAAATGAAAGCCAGTGGGAACGGCCCCTCCAAATACGAACTGAATTCGAGCAATGAAAGTCTGCAAAGTGGTATCATCAATATCGATTCAAAGATTCAAAGAGGCGGCAGAGGACGACTGTTTCATCCATCAATCTTCGAAATGCAAGGTCAGATCAATCTCAGAGCAACTAAATATTAGCTCTGAAGATAAAGTATGTCACTAAATCTATATATTATCCCTGCTTGTTGCTACGGGAATCTTAAATACTGGATTCCTGGTTATCAATGAGAATCAACTTTAATTCTACGTGGTAGTTTCTCTGTTCTTCTGATATAGACTATAAAATTACTTTAGCCACACAAGATCTACAGCAACAAAACGTTTTAGCTATTTTTTTTTTCTTTTCTGCTTTTTCGACTTTTGGAGGAAGGTTCGGACTTACGTTTCAACTAGATATTTGTTCATTCACCATTCACGAGTCTTTTCAAATATTCTATTTTGTACAATGTTCAAGTGGCGACAAGAATATAAGTTGTTTACAACTTGAGTCCGACGTCACTTTGTCATCGTTCATTGGTTTGTTATTTGATGTTTCTTTATATAAGAATATCAATGAGTCAAAAGTCAAGCATTACTGTCGACAGTTTTATCAGTATCCCCAATCTGCAAAACCCGTCAACCGGGAATCCTTCTAGGGCAAATCAGTGTAACATAAAGACTTAATACAGAAATCAAACTGAAAGAAGTAGGACGACTTATGTAATATGTTTTGATACAAATCACAGGGCTTTAAAGTCGAGGATTACATAACTTATAGGACAGAGTAGCTTTGCTTTTGCTATGTAGAATGGAGATACTTGATTCGTATAAATCCATTTCCGTGATATTCACACATTATGTGTTTTACATGTCAAGTATGTGTAATAATTTCATGTTTTTATGTTTACATTTTATTTGTAACCCATAGTTACCTAGAGGTGGGTTCAATGACCTGAGATAACCGTTAGTGAAATAAATGCATTGGTTTAGAGAGCTGACGTAGCCGAATGTCTCATTCATCATTTTCTAATATGCACATCTATCTCGTCTCTACCAGACTAACGACGCTGGCTATACGGAGAATATTTGACAGGGAAGTTTGGCCACCAGGTGGTTTCATTTGCAGGCGCAGTTTATCGACTCTCACCGTATACTGAGTCGACTGGCAGTGGTACTTTTTTCCGAATTCTACGATCCATAGAAGTAAGGTCTGGTGGAGGCTAACATTTAAGTGTGTACACATAGTCAAGTGGTCAGTGACCCTAACTCTGGACACAGACGTCACGAGTTTGAATTCCAACTGTGTCCGACATGAATGAAATGGTCACCGTTGTCTACTGTTTAAAGTAGCACCTGGGTGTCCAAAAGAGCTAGGAAAGGTTCCCCCGTACAATGGACCTGTATGTACAGTACATATACCATCTGTTCTCTCTGTCATGACCAGTGGAAGAGTGGCTCAGCTATTTATTTGATTAGTTTGTTAGAGCTAAATTAGGCCTGCGGAAGATTGGTAATATCTATGCCTTGCGAACATAAAAATAGTTATAGCAAGATCCGGATGTCGGCTTCTTCTTTTGTATTTTCGCAGCCTCGATCAAAGGGAAATGACGGCCGTATCACAATCTTCTGAATCGAATCAAAGTAATCACATTTAGATGAAAGTTAGTAGGGCACGATTTTTTTTGCAAACGAGATATGATGTGAAATTGGGTCAATCAACAGAGAATAACAAGATGATCAGACACGATATTCCCTTAGTTTTAGAAGTTGATCTGTGTCGGTAGGATCCAGTTAGAAGCAGAATTTACCCGTAATTTACATACCGACAATAAGATAATTCATTGGTTTAGTAGGACGTTGGTCTACTTATTCTGTTTGCGTGTTTGTGTTCTAGTTTGTGATAATTTCTTTATTGTACTGTATTTACACTATACTGTTTTATACATGTATTTCCAATCTTATTTCTCCTGTTTAATTGAGTTATCTGAAGTTTTATACTTTGATTGATAATGTATATAATGGAGGCGTTTACATAAGCACATAGCTTTCGGCCTTCCTTGCACTGCACTGTCATACTCTCACTTGTAAATTCATTGTTATGTATCTATTTTGTTAAGCGCGAAATGAAATAAATAAATAAAACAAAAATAAAAATTTGCCGCATCTATCAAAGAGAATGAAGACCTGCAATGACATCACACGAGTGTCAAGACAACTGAACAATTTTTTGTCCTTAGCTGCATGTCCTAAATTCATCCAGAAAGACTAAGGCTGTGCTGTGTGACTACCGATGTTCTGGTCTGGGTTACATGGACCACAGAGAGAATCTAGGAAAGATTAGTAGAAGGTCGGTCTTCTTCACATTTTTTGGGTCTTCTTCTTCTTTTTCTTTGCCACATCGATCAAAATGAAGGATGGTCTGATGTTGAAATTTGGAGAAATGTCTTGATATCACAAGGAAACCAAACGCTATTTGTTCTTTTAGTAGGACGTTTAATAGGAAAGGTTAGTAGGACGTCAGTCTTTTTCTTCTTTTTCTTTGCTACTTGGATCAAAAGGAAGGATGGTTGGATGTTGAAATTGGGTAAAACACTTTGGTTTCACAAGACAACCAGACACTATTTGTACTTTCATTAGAACGTTTAGTAGGAAAGGTTAGTAGGAAGTCAGTCTTTTTCTTCTTTTTCTTTGCACATTGATCAAAAGGAAGGATGTTGAAATTTGGTGAAATGCCGCCATGATACCACACGACAACCAAACATCTAAGTTGTTCTTTTAGTCGGACGTTTAGCAGAAATCCTTTTCTTTGCCACATTTATCAAAGGGAATAATGGTCTGATGTTGAAATTAGGAGATATATCATCAGATCAAAATATACCCAAACGCTATGTACACTTTCCCGAGCCCTAACCACATGCCAAATATCATAAGGATCCATCCACAGCTTCTCGAGGTATGCTGTCCACAAATCAGACAAACAAACGCCACTAAAACAGAACTTTATTGCGCGACTATTGTAGCAGGTACAAAGTATGGAAACAAAGTAAACATAGAACAAGACATAAGTATGGAATAAAACTATTCACTACAACAAAATGACTATCTTAGGTTTTACATGATTCAAGGTGGGCTAATTTTGAGTATCATTATTTTTTCTAATAACAAAACAATCTTTTATGTATTTGTCTATTTCAACACTGTATGAGCTGTTGCATTTAGATATATAGTCAAATCTATCTGTGGCATTGAGTGTCTTAGAATCTGAAGTACTTCAATTGAGAAAGGTGAATAACTCATCGCATAGAACATCATATTTAGTACATTCAATAATGAAGTGAAACTCATCTTCAATTCGATTTGGACAGAATGGGCAAAACCTTTGGTCGGGAGCTATATTAAGATATCTACCTGTTTCTATATTCAATCTATGGCAACTAATTCTTAACTGTGTTATTGCTTTGCGGATTTCAACATATTTCCCTTCCTGGCGAAAGTAATGAAGGATGCATATACAGTGACGCAGATCTAAATATCCTTGTGATTCTCCCAATCAAGTAAAGACTAAAGCAAAGATTGAAGCATAGAACATGCCGGGAAAGATGAAAAGGAGTCTTACATCATCTTCCCCCACAAACAAGCCAGAAATCCGCCATAGTTCCCAAGTTAAACGACTATGAAAGTAAGTAATCTATTGACCCTTATACAGGATAACAGGATAGAAAGCTCTGCTGATCGCTGCGACCTAAATTGGATTTATGTAACCCTTGATGAAAGATGCATATGACAAGGCGTCTTACGTCGTTCCCACCTCAAATGAGCCAGAAATCCGCCCTAGTTTCCCAATTAAAGGACAATCAAAGCAAAAAGTCAAACGAACCTTACCAGGAACAGAACAGCATCATCTGCTGATCGCTGTGACCTAGATTTTAGTGTGGCGTCGTGTGGCGCAACTGTAGAACGCGCGGCTGTCAAACAATGGGACCCGGGATCTAATCCCAGGTTGTGCCCAGAGACATGTCCGAACTTGCGCCCGGACGTTGTGCCCTTGGGAAAGGCACTTGACACGACTTTCCTCACTTCACTCAGGTGTAAATGAGTACTTAGCTCATCTAGGGTTAGGAACGTCCCTCGGATAGGACGTTAAATGGAGGTCCCGTGTTTGGGGAGAGACACACCCCGCGCACGTTAAAGAACCCACCACATCTTTCGAAAAAGAGTAGAGGCATACCCCGGTGTGAGTGGACCAAAACATTCCGGCCTATATGGGGTAGGGAATTTCCCGAGCAGCCTTCGTAACCCCTGCTTCTCCTAGTGGGTCAGTGAAGTCAATACTTGTCTCGAGCATTGATGTTTCTGACCTAGGGCGAAGAGATGCTGCTACAGTAAGAATTAGTTCAGTGCTTAGATGAGTCGCCCCCTACGGCCTTGCACTGAGTTCGTTAGAAAAAAATTGATTTATGTAACCCTTGATTTCATAAGCGGAGTATCGTGAACAAAGTAAA
>NC_089734.1:2350000-2405000 GCF_035083965.1 Branchiostoma lanceolatum
AGGCTATTAGAGATGGCAGAATTTACACAGCAACACAGACAGACATTCACACCATAGACACACCTTGACACACTGTGACACACACAAACACACACACATATACCCTCTCTCTTTCTTTCTCAATCTATAACGCACAAACACACACACACACACACATACACACACACACACACACACACACTGAGAGAGAGAGAGAGACTAACGCACTAACACACACACACAGAGAGAGAGAGAGAGACTAACGAACTAACACACACACACACACACACACACACACATACACACACACATACGCATACACACATTACGACTTACACATCAGGATAAACTGACAATAACTTTCTTGTCCCCTTTTAGACCTGTTACGACATGTCCTCAGTTTTTGACCGTTACTTCCAAGTCTTTCGTTGAATAACAACATATAAAAACATGAACTGCGGACTTGTTTTGAACGTAAGTTCCGAGAACACGCGAGGGCGGTTACGATCGGTTAACCGCACTTCTCACACAGTTCAAACAAACGTCTAGTCACAACAATGGGTCCCACAGACAAAAACAACGACGTCATACTTTCACCTTCTCCAGGTGGGTGTTGTTCACGGGGACTTCTTCGCCCAAATATGGCCGGAAGGGCAAAGTTTGAAAATTACGTCACACGTCTGCACAGGTCGCCCGTTGTGTCGGTGTCGTTTGAAGTTCATAAATAGCCAATAACTCTTATTAACCTTCCCCCTGCTGCCTTACCCTGTAATTGATACAAATTTGGTACCAAAGGGCTACTTCAGCAGGTTGGAGGTTAATTAACCGTCATCCGTCCGTTAAACGTCGTTGGTTTCAAATTGTACTTCTACTCGGTTTCTTGTTGCCAGGCCGACAGCAAGAAACCAAGTGCAATTTCACTGATATGCCATAAGAAATGTTTAAAACAAATACTCAGAGGTAGAGCCTTTATTAAGCTGGATAGCTAACTCCTTTGACATATGAATGAATGAATGAATGAACTTTATTGCTCGACAATTGTACATGGCACAATGTATGGCAAGAATGACAATGCAATCAATACAATGGGTACTAAGCTAGTCTATTCTATTCTGAAAACGATAACTACAAGAATATGAACGTAAATGGCGTAATGATATGATATACGTTAAACGTTTCGGTCTGTTACAATACATCCTCTCTTTCGTAAAACGCTACATATGTATTGGCCTAAGTACGTAGATATGGTGTCGGGGCATGACATAAGTAGATTGAACATGTCTGTGTTTGCCTTTGGCAAGGGTTTACTGGATATGAATCCGTCTATTTGGCCAACTTCCGCTCTTTTTTTTAGCGACCTATGGGGTCTGGTAGAGACTTAAATGCCTCCCAAAACATGGAAGCATTTGCGTACTAAACATGTTTAATGGTAGCAAACTCCGACAGGTAGATCGTAGCCACCTGGCGAAATACACTGAAACTGCAGATACTACAATAAACGACAAGCTATGATGATTTGACAACCAGTGCATTAGCAGACGAAAACGAATCTGCAATTTTGTTACTCGTAATTTGAGTTCGTTCTTCCCTTGCCAACCTTCGACCAGTCAGGTTGTCTGCGACGCAGCGTGACTCCACGGAATAAACATTTGGGTGACGTAGAGAAAAAAGACGACCTCTAGTGACGTCACAACGCACACAAGATCAAAGTGCCCCCCATTTCCGTTAATAACAAATGCGTCATTCCAAACAAGGAAAAATATGATGAAATATGTTTATAGTATGACTTTGGACAACGTTGTTCGGAGTATATAAGCTTTGGCAGTGAATGCTCACTTCTCTACATATCTCTCTCTAGCTTCCCAAGTTCCGAGTAAACTTATCTGGAAGCGGACGCGGTGAGCGAATCCTATCCGGAACTTCCGAAGTGACTTGTGGCATTGGTCGGAAGGTAGGGGTACGGTATTTTTAGAAATAATCTTCATGGTGCTAGCTTCCATACGTTTATCTCAAAGGCCCAATCTTATTCTGTACATATCTTTTTGTTTCGTTCATTGTCTTGCGAGTACAGTTGTAGATTTTCTAAAAGATATTTGAAGTTCTGTAAAGAAAGAATTGAGATTCATTTAAAGGGTTTTCTGATGTATATTTGTCATAGAATTTTACGTGTACACCAGGCGTTTACAACATATCAATATATTGTTAACTTACGTTTTCCTTGAAATGTACCATTTTCTTGCAAATCAGCTGCAAATTTTCTGAAAAGACTATGTTGCTATCTGGATTTGTACGTGTTTCCAGACGTTCTTATAAATGACATAGCAGGCTATATATGTTTCATGTTTATGTTTATTCAGAAAAGCAGTCAGCTCGCAGTCGGTATAAAAACAAACTGAATATCGCTGATTTTACAACTTGTGAATACAGAAATATATGTACAAACATTAATAAACAATTACAATACATGCCACCGAAACACCTAAAACAAAGTTGTACGTAATGCCTTACAGAGAACGCCGAAAGTAAGGACAGGAATGCCATACACACTAAGTGACATTAAGATGATTCGTTATACAAGCGGATGGCCTGAAATATAACCGCATCGTAATATTGCTTTCCTAATCAAACTCAACTATAGATATGATAAAAATCCTTAAATGCTTTGAAATATGATCTACTTACTTCTGGTACTGAATTTTCCTCTTGCGATCGAGTTTGAGATTTGATGCCGATCAGCCATTTAGATCTATACCAGTATACGTCATGTAGCTGCATCCATAGAAAACTGTAGTTCTGAAGTGAGCCGCTGGTATGCCATCTTGCCTTCCTCCGTCAAGACTGCGCTTTCCACCGCCTGAAACATGTAAAAGGAAACTCCATTCCTAATATGTAATTGATACATTTGGTTCATAACCAGGCAGCCTTGTACCTACTCCCGTACTCCCCAAGGAAAGGTAATAGCTTTGTGACACAAAGAAAACCTGAAAAAAAAAGAAGCCAGACAAAAACGTTAAAAAAACGTCAAAAACTAGCCGGCGCCTAACCTCTGCTTGGAGAGTACGTAAGCAAGTAAGCAACCAACCAACGACATCGAAAACACAAAACTCCTTTGGCTGTCGCTGCGAAAGGAAAAAGGAAAAACACAAGTTCAAGGGCGTTCACCCTGCGGTTCTAGAACGTGCCAGTCCTCTTGTGAACGAAGTTGAGTTTGCTTACCTTGTGACGTCACGGCCGTCACGAACACGTACCGGAAAGTTCCGGGTCACTCCGCGTGACCCCTACAGGCCACTGGAAGGCTTTTATCCTGCCGACCGGCTATTCTTTTCACTGAACACACTCCCTTGAGTCACTGTTAACTAACTCACTTGCTATTCCTAAAAATCCTACCCGCAATATGAGGCGGTTTGATTTTTCCTTTAGACACTGTATCTTTTAAACTAAAACGTGACAATTCTTAAAGACGTTAGATTGATATGATATGGACATGGGCAAATCCATTGATAAGGAAATCATACACAATCTTAATCGATTATCATTTTCAATGAAATGTTTTTGCCGAAAGCCAATATTGGAAACAACGCTGGAATTTATTGAACTTAAAATAAAAAAGAGAAAAAAAGACCCAATTTCATAAAGATGAGACTGAACTCGACTCAAGCAATCCCTCGGAAATTTTCGATTTTCCATTTTGATTTTGTTTCTTTGGAATATCTAGTACGGGAAATATGTCTTTCGGGAGAAACTAAGAATGGGTCTCCTTGCTTTGGGTGATAAAATTAAAGAAAAGAACAAAAACTTCCGCAAAATGACAAAATAGCTATAAATGAAGTTAAAAGAGAATAAAAAGGAACGACATTCATAAGTTCACAAAACTCTCACCACTCTATCCGTTTCTTACAACATAACGTTACATAAAGTTTTCCCAGTGGTTGGCGAGGCTCGAAGGTTTTCTATGATACAAAATGGAAAAGAAAACATACTGATGAAAATTAGAAGGAATGCAACTCGAGCAATGTTGTAGACTTATTTTATTTTTGTCTTTATCAATCGTACCCTGTCACTAGCTGATTCCTTTCGAATCCTTCCAAATATGTGGAATATTTACCAACTATATAATCTAACCGCGCATGTCTGCTCATTGCAGTTCCCCATTATTCTCCAAGCAGAGGCTTCGATCGAGAGGGGTAGTTTTGTCCGGGATTTCTAACGTCCCTCTCCTCTCGAAGGGAGGCCAGCCTAAAAACCCTGGGCACTACTACCCCACCCGACCGAAACCTCTAGACTCTACCAGTCTCCGCCCCCCCGGTCGCTGGGAAAATAGTAGAAATTGGCCAAATAGAGTCAAAATGTTTTAAGGGAGTCGGCTATACGGAGATAGGTCAAATCCTCGGTTGCCAATTTGACCCTATCTCCGTAGCCGACTCCCTTCAAACATTTGACTCTATTTGGCCAATTTCTACTATTTTCCGGGGAATCCCAGCGACCGGGGGAGACTGGTAGAGTCTACGAAACCTCTGCTTGGATCTGCTTGGAGAATAGTTCCCCATCTCTCCGGAGGGAGTGAGTCCACTGGATCCACCAGCCGTGAAACCAGACCGACTAGCGGCTCCGCCCATTTTCAGTCGTCCCCGTCACTCCTAACCTCGGACATTTAAACAGGGGTACAGGTCCGGCCCTAACTACCGTTTCAGGTGATTTTCTACACCAAAAACGCGGATTTTCACCTCAAATCGTCTCGATTTTGACGGATTTGCGACCACGCCCTAAGTTTTTCTTCCCAGCACCGTCCATTGTGTTGTAGGGGCCGGCTGGACGCGGTTTGGGCGCCGAGGACACGGGTTTGGGACGCCCGTTGTGGACCCCCTTCCAGTTTTAAACTTGCTGATTCACATTTCCAGAGCTTCCGGACTGCTAGCGAGACCCGGTAGGTAAGGGGAGGGTTTCTAACGGGAGTTGTGTGTGTTTTCTGTGGCTGGGAATGATTCGTACATGTATGTGAACTGACGCCGTACTTTTCTGTGTGTTGTGTAGGTAGCCTGACGTTGTGTGTGCTGGATCTGCGTTGGTGGGATTCGAACCAGCAACCCCGGGTTTCCCAGCAAGGAGGGTGGTCTTCTTCTTCACGTTTCTCAAGCCAAGTAAGTGCCCGGATAGTACGGGAACCTTAGGATTCTCTGGGAGTCTGTTAGAACCTCGGGACAAAAACGGAGGGCAGTCTAACCATGGTGACATCGGATTCCAGGTCCATTGTGACCGACTATGTCTTTTACAAACTGAACAAAAAGGGCCTCCCCTGGCCCAACGCACCCCCTCTACCCCCTCCCACGGACGCTCACCGCCTCATGCGGGAACTGGGCGACAAGTTCGAGGAGAGATACAAGGAGCAGTTTGACGAGATGGGCGACCAGCTGCACCTAACTCCCGATACAGCCTACCAGAAGTACCACAACGTCGTGGCGGAGCTCTTCCGCGAGGGCGTCCGATGGGGCCGGCTGGTCGCCCTGGTGGCGTTCACGGGAGCGTGCACGGTAACGGCTGTGGAACGAGAGATGCCACAGTTTGTGGACAGATACGTCGACTGGACTGTACAGTATATAGACAACAATTTGGCGCAATGGCTACAGGAAAACGGAGGCTGGGTAAGGAATATTTCTGTTTCTTCTGTTCGGTTGATATAAGTATAACGTTATAACGCCAGCTGGAATGGCCATTACGAAATCGCAGGTTTTTGTCGTCTGCTGAAGATGGCGTCCGCAGGGTACAGGGTGCCACAAAAGTATTTTTAATTTAAATCAGCGCCTTTAAACTGTGGAATTTTTAGGGTAATTTAAAAGAGGGATGTATGGTGTACATAGGAAAAATATTGCAAAGGGGTAGTGGTGATCATTTTCCCTGGAGATCGCCAAGCAAATTTATGAATTTTAAATGGCCTGAAATTTTTAGGGTGGGGTCGCTACATGTGGATTCGCGAGTGTTTGACGATATTTTAGGGGAAAATATGTTCATATTGTCAACAATACAACTAAAAAATCACGTCGGATTGGGTCAGTGTAGCAAAATATGAAAATATTTGAAAATCTGCGAGCGGAATTGGGGTGTTGCGCAGTTGACTTGGTATTTTCCAAGGATTTTCCGTAGCTATTTTTCCTATTGGCCAGACGCACAGAAACGTCGCAATCGCAGCAAGTCCGCATCAATAACACTGTTGGCACGGTTTTAACAGATCTACTGAAATAATAACGCACCCCTCAGCATTTATAGCTTCACATTTAGACACAGTACAGCTAGATAAATATAGAACGCTTGTTTACAATCACAACCACTTGCTTCGGGGCAAATTGCAATTAGCAAGGTAACGCTTTAAGTAACGAAACACAAACAGAACCGAGTTGAGCACATAGAAAGTATATACAGTATTACAGAAGACAGAGGCCGGATGAAAGAGCCAGGGATCGCGTGATTGGGACTGGAGTTCATTCATCTGGATTTTCCCAACTATAGTCCATTCATGCCCTACATCTTTGTCACGTTAACCACCTACATAAATTACAGGGTGGCAGTACTATGGGGCTCCAAATACCCCTTCTTTTACTGACGATTGTGAAAACTGTCTGAAATTTTATTTGTAATTTCAAAAACTTGTTTTACAAAAAAAGAAATGACTTTTTTCTATTACCTGCTTTTGTGCAAGTTGTCATAAAATTATTTATTCATTTTGTATATGTATAACTATAATATCAACAAACATATATTATCAACAAACTTATGAAAATTATATATACATATAACATTGTGTGAATTACATCATACAACTTGCTTCAATGTATACGTTAGAATATGTCTTAAACTGTTTTTATGGAACATTACGATAGGAATTTAACTGCAATCTTCAAATTCTTTCTGCGAATTAGAAAATTATATTTATAACGTCAAACAAATGATAGAAATTTAGATCGTTACAAAGGATTACTTTTTTTCTATTACCTGCCTTTGTGCAAGTTGTCATAAAATTATTTATTCATTTTGTATATGGATAACTATAATATCAACAAACATATATTATCAACAAACTTATGAAAATTATATATACATATAACATTGTGTGAATTAGAGTATACAAATTGCTTCAATGTCTATATTAAAGTATGTCTAAAACTGTGTTTTTATGGAACATTACAATAAGAAATTAAAGGATTTAAAAAAATTCTGTAAATTAGAAATATTCATAATGTCAAACAATGTTAGAAATTGTTCTAGACTGTAACTTTATCTCAGTTTAGAGCATTACAAAGGATTTGAAATCGTTAGTACAAAAGACAACAAACGCCCACCCAGTAATGTAGAATTGGCCTCATTTCGAGCCCAGGTAAACCTATCCAGTAGTTAAAGTCCCCCTGTGAGTTGTCCTGTCTTGGGTTTCCTACTAAAACAGCAGACATACAGAAGTGTGGGGGCGGGGCGCTCCCATGCTGGCTTTAAAATGCCCTGACAATACTGACATGTTCCAGATGGTAGCCTTAGGAATTTACAAAGAATTTGGACTTGAAAATGGCATTTCCTCCATGGAGATTGCAGGGAAATTGTGAGAAGTCCTTCAGTGTACACCCCAACGAACCTGTACAAGTATGGACCACCTGGCCAATGTGACCACTTTTTGGAGGGCCTGCATGGGGGGTCCCGACAATGCTGTACGCTAAATTCGGAGGGCCGGCTACGTAATACGCTTAATTCAAGAAAGCCTCCCTACGCTCTACGCTAAATTATGGAGTGGTCGGCAACGCTCAACGTAGAATTAAAATGGCCGATTACGCTCTACGTAAAAGGGGCATGCAGGCCCTCTTTTTGGTGGTCCCCAGAGAGTGGTCCTTTTTCCCATTGACACAAGCATTAAGAACCTTGCCTACAGTGACCACCTGTCCACATAGACCAAATTTTCCCCTGAGTGGTCTTCTTGGGCAGGGTTGACCCTATAAAACTTAAGAATAATGTCATGATGAAGCCTCATGATGGTGAATTCTACAAATATATAAAGCCTGACCTACTAATATTGATAAACATAAGAAAAGTAATAACCCCTTCTAAGAATGTTGCCTTGAATCACAACAAAGAAAATTGAAACTCTTCTGTCGGCATATCCATAATTTGACATTCTCCACATTTTTGAGGGCCTGCATGGGGGGGTCCCGACAATACTCTACACTAAATTCGGAGGGCCGGCTACGTAATACGCTAAATTCAGAAAGCCTCCCTACGCTCTACGCTAAATTCAGAAAGCCCCCCCTACGCTCTACGCTAAATTATGGAGTGGTCGGCAACGCTCTACGTAAAATTAAAACGGCCGATTACGCTCTACGTAAAAGGGGCATGCAGGCCCTCATTTTTTGGCTCGGGTTCACCTACTGCAGAAAATTTTATCCCACGTTTCAAAGTGGATGGAACAGGGTTGTCTCCAGGACCCGTTCCTCTATCCCAGGACGGAAATTTGCTTCTTGGTACGGACAGAAATGTCACCCCCTTTGTCCCCAAAATCTGAGCTTCAGCCAGTTCAACAAAACATTGAAGAAAATGTATTTTATTAAGCTCAAAATGACAGATTTAACAAGTAAATTTGAAAACATGGGCTCCAAAATAATGATTGTGACGGAAAAAAACTTAACACTGGAGACAACCCAGTGATGGAAATATGGAGAAATATAATGGTTTTACCCAAGCTGGTCTGCAGCTGACTTTACTATAACCGGCGGCCGGCCGCCCATTCATAGCGAAAATCTACCCAGCGATTCGTGCATTAATAATGTATAACACTTTGGTATGAACGGGTCCCCTATCAGCCTCAATAATTTATGAGTTATGTAGTTTTCTCTCCATCTCACGTTTTGGGTGTGGCACCTTAGGTATGACCTGAAAATTGGCCACGTTTGGGGTTCGTTCAGACCCTTGTAGTGCCTAGTGACACATAGGGCAGCAAGTTTCCTTGCTGTCTCAGTAGCAGGGTTTTTTTTTCAGGTAGTGGTTGCTAGCCCTTCCCCTTTAATGCGCTCGAGGCACCTCCTTGAACAGGCAACCCCCATTTTAGGTCCCTTCCGAAAGACAGGTGCAGCCCCAACCAAGATGTCCTTGACAAATGATTGCTAGCCCTTCCACTTAAACTTGCTTGAGGCACCGATGTCTCCTTGAATGTGGGACCCCCACTTTACGTCCCTTCCGAAAAGACCATGCAGCCCCAACCAAGATGTCCTGACCCCGGGACTTGAACCTGGACTCCAAGGTTCACGTACCATCAGCCCTGCTGTTTGTAGGCCTGTTATCGTAGTGTGTTTGCAGACTTTGACCTCTTTGTCTTAAAGATTTGGCTGAGAAGGGGCTTTTTACACCCACGTTTCCTGTCTTGTGATCTTTCTTCTTTCTTGTTTGTCTAACAACAAACAGCAGGCCGAGGTATTAACCTGACGTGACCCTTAGCTTGGTTCAGCCACACTATTCTGTTTGTTGGTTCCTCGGATCAAGTCTGCCTCCAGAACCCGTCGCTCCGTCCTGGGTCTGAAATTTGTTTGTTGAGGCCGACAAAATTGTCAACATGTCCGATCAAAATATCTGAATGTCTTGACATGAAAATGTAGTTTAATAAGCTTGAAATTACAAATTTACGAAGAAAAATTAACAACATGGGCTCCCAAACGATGAGTGGGATGGAAAAAAATTAAACTGGAGACAACTTGGTCTCTCGGATTTTACCAAAAAAAGATGCTAAACCGGAAACAGATTCTGAGGGGAAAGTCACAGGAACACACATTTTCAAGGAAGGAATACACATTATTTAAGGAACCGCCAAGAAATAGTCACATTGGCCAGGTGGTCCTTACATTTGCATGCAGAGGTGATCGCTTGTAAAGGTTTGACTGTTGTCGGTTTCAAGTTTTATTCCCAGCCCTCTGTTTTCGTCTTGTTCCAGCTCTCACATTATTTCTATAATTTTGAAAAATCTTAAGAACCAAGGAAATGAATTGATGCGGCCTCAGGTCCAACTTCTAGACACACAAGGAAGTTTACAAGTGTGCTGTGATTGAACCTGAAGGGTCCTCTTTCTCCCACCCACACATACAGGCCCGCCTACAACATTCCCGCTTACATCACCGGACAAAGGCCAGCCTGTTTCTGGGCGAACTTGAACTTGTTACGGACAAAAACGTGGAAGGGATTTCAGCTGTACATGTACTTGCTCTCAGCTTGAGGAGCTAAAAATCGCCTTAGAGATTAAAGATAAGGGTTTGTTCGAGGAGGGAAAATTGCAAACTGGCAAAAACTGAAAAGGGATCGATACAAAAAAAAGTTTACACTTTTAAAGTTTATGCTAGATTCAGTAGGTCCGCCTACACATTACGCTAGATTCAGGGAGTCAGTTACACGTATCACTACGAGAATAAAAAAAATTCCCTACAATTTACAGTTCAGTAAATCAAAACAGCTAAAATGCAGTCAATGCCTGCACCTTACAGAAAATTGGAAGGCAAATTCAAGATGATTTGTCAAAAACTTGATAATGATATTAATATATATGTACACGTAAGCCCCTTCATTTTAACAAGGGCTGCACATGATGATGATTATAAGAAAAGTCTGTAATGAGCCACCTCTGAGATGAAAATTGGCAAAACAAACTCAAACTATACAAACACTTGGTCTCAAAGGCTCTTGTTATGAATGAATGTTAATTTGTGACAGCATACAGGACTATTTTGCCCTTTGTTTGGTAGCCTTTTACGACATTTACTCAACTTCATTAACAATTCTCAAGACACGAAAGCCTGAGGAACAAACAGTGGAAAGATTAAGTCCTTGCGGAATAAGAAAATTGGTAAAAACTGGAATTCGTTCGTTTTGAAGAAACATACATGTTTATTCTAATGTATGGACCAGGGAATACTGTGAAGGGTTACTGTAGAAGTCAGTACTTTTTTACTAAACAATTTTTTTTTTTTTTTTCTGACAGCATTCATTGGCCTAGTCTGTATAACGCAAACTCCAGCTGTCCAGGGATTTCTGTCCCCTCCCCTCTTGGGCGGCTATGCGGTTACAGGGCGGCAAGCCGTTACAGGAGCTTGATTGAGTTCAGGCTACCTTTGGCCTTCCAAAACTCTTTTTCTTTCCAAATAACTATGAATATGAATAGTGATATTTGAGTCTGGTCTTATGCAACTGTGCAAAATGGATGTGTTACATCTCAAAAGTCCTGTTAACATGTTATGTAACAAACAAACAAACAAAAATAGCCCCCCCCCCCTCGGTTCCTTTTGGCGCAGTCCTAAGTATGTTCCCACACTTGAATTGTTTACCTGGCATCTTAATTTGCTGTTTTTGATGGTACAATAAAAAACAATTTAAAAAGAAATAAAAGTACAGGTAGTAGAAACTCCCCCACCTCCTTTTTTGGCACAGTCCTAAGTATGTTCCCACACTGGTATTGTTAACCTGGCACCAGGTGTTTTGCTGCGTCGTCCCACAGGTAGACAACCTGTCAGGTTAGCAGGTAACGCCCCCGGGCCTCACCTGGTGGCGCATACCTGTGTGTTTACTCATAGTGGGCGGGGACAGAAATCACCTGGTCGGGAGAACCAATGACGGACGGACCGACTGTGTGCTCAAATAACGACATTATTATGTCATACCACAATCTTGTGATCACAGGGGCAACATATGTAGGTCAACAGCAAAATATGATTTAGACAACAAAAACATCATTCTATCAGATATTCTACTTTAGAAAAGTTTTTGGGCGCCTAAAAGCAAATGTAGTGTGTGCTCAGATAACAACATAGTTTTGTCATACCACAATCTTGTGACTTGCAACTGGGTCAGACTCAAAGGCCAAAGGCAAATTGATATACAAATGTAGACAAAAACCTTTATATGAGATCTTTCAAACCTCAGGTGACTTACCACCTCTGCATAGGGACCTGGTGATCTGGCTATTCTCATGGCCACCTTTTGGTAGTCCCTTTGATAATTTCTTCCATTGACACAAGTATTAAAAGTCCTGTCTAAAGTGGTCAACTGTATGTGACCTGAAGCTGTAATGCCCCCTTCCCCTTTAAATCACATGTTATATCTCCTATTAGATGCCTTTCTTCATTGTGTTGATAGCTCTTCAAACAAAAAAGCACCACAGCGGTAACCAAAGGTTTCAAGGCCAGCAAAGTTTTCAGACTTGTAACTTGTGTTAACACAGCAACACTCGAGTTTATTCAATGAGTAGAATCATGAATTCCTGCTGGTCTCCAAACAAGTTTTTATACTTGCTATAATTAGTATAAAAACGTTCATGTGGATCTATAAATATACCCATAACTGAAACTATAACCTCTAAGGTGTTGACTTGTAGCTTATAAATACAGACATAACAGAAGTTACACCTGCGGATGAAAAAGGGATGAAAGGGAAACCTTGTCTAAATATGTTTGCACAGTCTCAGTCTAAAGTGCAGACAGTCATGCCTTGATCCCCGCTAAAATTAGACGACCTGAAAACACAGTTCAGGGACCACAATTATGCACCTGTACTCTGGACAGGTCCAGAGGCTTTTTGTGCTCACTGTCGTCAGAGATCTGGAGGGATCAGCAAAAAATTGAAGCTCATTTTTCATCTGTGACACGCTAGATGTTGTATTGTACAGAACTCGGATATACATGTATTCTAGTTTAACCCACAATGCACTGGGGTGTGCAGGTGCGTTTCGAATGCAAGATTGATATCCGACAGTCTTCTCATAAATCATTGATCAAGGAAATCCCCTCATTTTGCTAATTTCGCTAAAAAGGAAGGATAGATTTATCAATTTGTAGAATTTTAAACCCATAAATGAAAGGCCATAATGCACTGGGTCTCTCTAGCATTACAGTACAGGTGTGCACTACATTATAATTTGTAGTACAAATTACAACTACAATCAAACCTGCCCAAGAAGACCACTTAAAGAACTCTAAAATCTGGTCTATGTGGACAGGTGGTCAGTATAGACAGGGTTCTCAAGCTTAATCATTTAATGCTTGTGTCAATTGTCAAAATCATATAAATAAGGGACCAACATCAAGTGGTGACATTGGCCATGTGGTCCTTATGTAGAGGTGGTAATGTCTTGTACAGGTTCGACTAGATTTATTTACGTCGTAGATTCTGGGTCAATTTTATTATTCAATACTCTCATTTAACTTTCTGATTTGGGAAAAACTGAAAGTTAGATCATTTTCAAATGCGGAGGTTTTTGAACCCCAGAATGCATTGGGACCCCCGGCATATTTTGCAGGTGTGTCCTGTAGTTTATAACACATGACAGAACATTCATATCTGTCATTCTCCTCATCTATTATGGCTGACAATAAAATGACCCCATTTTGGTTGAAAGGAAGGGAAGGGTAGTGCTATGTACATGTACAAATTTAGCTGGTTAGATTTCTTTATGCCGAAATACCATAGGGTAAGGGATTTAGAAAGGGATTTAGATTGTCATGAAATTGTACATGAATCAGTTTGCAAATGTTTCTGTACATTATGTTTGATATTGAAACACTTAAAACTGCTTTAAAACTGTTGATAATACACTTAGTATAATTATGTACATTTGGATGTTGAAGGTTTTAAAAAGGGATTAGGATGCTTTGACTTTACCAACTTGACCAAACACTCACCCAGAACAAACAAAAAACGATAACACTATGCCTAACCGGCTAACCCTAACAACTCTGGCCGAGTTGGTAAGGGGTCGAATACTCTGACATCCCTTTTAAATAGACTTGGGCCTCAACATTCCGAGCATGTCCGAGCGAGAGCAAATGTGTTGGCAGTAATTTCGTTATCAGCGTTCGATGAGTCATCCGGGGAATCGATAGTTCACCTCATCAGGAGGTGCTGACTTGTGCCATGTTCCTCCTGTTGACATGCCTGAAATCAATCCAGAGAACCCATCTCTATATGCAGAATGTGTTGTGGATGTCCTTTCTAATTACACACTCTACCAACCCTGGTTATTATAAACATATATGTCGGACTTCTAGGCCAGTCTCTGAAATTGTGTTTTAAAAAGTTTTATATCTTTTTTGTAATTTAGATTTGATGTGTCTTTCAATGTAATATTAACAGCTGCCGTCGTTGTAATACTTTAAATGAGGAAATGTTTTCTGTTTTTTAATGCATTCACATTTTTCCTCGTGACCTCATTGCAAACCTAGAACCACCACAAAAATTAACCTTGACCTTCATCTTCCTAACACCTACCCACATACCAAATATCATCTTAATCCACCCAGAGGTTCTTGAGTAATATGCTTCAACTACAAAAATCCAGAAACACAAACACTCACACAGACACACACACAGACACACCAAAACTATATCTCCATTTTTGAAGGAGATAAAAAGAATTTTTGTCTTCCTACTCCTTGTTTTGTTTGATTGAATCCCTGGAAACAATTTCCATTTGGCAGTACAGTAATTCTTATTTCTTTCATTGTAACTTTATGTTCACTGTTTGAACTTATCATCACCGTGAAAAAACCTGTTGTGATTACCTTCGCCGAGAAGGTTATGCAGAGGGTAGCGTTTGTATGTTTGTAAAGAAGCAGAATAACTCTAGAAGGCTTAGATGGAATGTCTTGATATTTGGTAGGTTGGTAGATGAGACATGGAAAGGATTAAATTTTGGGTCCCCTAGTGGCTTGTTATTTATGATTCCTTCACACATCCGTTCTGTAAATCACTTGCTGCCACCGTGAAGTTAAAGTTCAGTGAAAATATCCATTTTCCTTACACCATGAAATTTTGCTACGGTGAAGATAAGGTAAATTACAGTATGTCAGGACAGCTATTGACAGTCAGCAGACCTTTCCTCATCCTCATGTGATGTTGTTGCCAACAGTAGCCGCCCACACCTCTGTGTTGTGTCAGCACAGTGGGGCAGTCACTGTAAAGACTGGGATAAAGCCAGATCAAACACTTCCGTAGGGCGCAAACCTGGCAACTGCTGATGGCAGGGCAGAAATCTCTCTTCTCATCGTGCATAGTCATCGTTAGTTACAATTGCTGACCAGAAAACAGCTTGAAATGCTTTATTTCAAGTTAGAGAGAGTCGCTGGGATAAAACCGGATTAAACACTTCCTTGTATACGGCTCAATGCTGGCAACTGCTGATGGCAGGGCAAAAATCACTCTTCTGATCGTGCACAGTACTAGTCCTCGTTATATAGAATTGCTGACCAGTTTGAAAGTCACAAGTCTATCACCAAACGCGCTTCCGTATGGCTTGCAGCTGCCAACTTCCTTGATGGCAGCACACAAAGATCTGCTATATCTGTTTGTGGCTTAGTGCCTAAATCCAGCTTTTTTATGCCTTCCGAACTGAAATATAGCCCCACTGTTGCCATGCACCACCCTCTATACTTCCCAACAGCCTGAAATATTGCAGTGCTGTTGCCACCCATCCAAAACTCAACTATAATCACCTCTTTTCTGCCCACCAGACTTTCATTCTACGTTTTAAATGAAATGTAACTGTTTTAGAGCCCAAATCCAGCTTTTCACTGCTGTATTCCTTCCAAACTGAAATATTGCAGTGTTGTAATGCCACCCATCTAAAACTCCTCTCACATTTATAATCACCTCTTTTCTGCCCAGACTTCTACGTTGTATATCAAATGAAATATAACTGTTTTAGAGCCCAAATCCGGCTTTTCACTACTCTATCCCTTCCCAACTGTGCGTAAAAATAAAATATTGCAGTGCTCAGTGCCACCCTGCACCACCTCTATACTGCCAATGCAGTTGCACCCATCCAAAACTTCCCTCACATAATCGCCTCTTTTGTGACCTGAGTTTTCCTTCTATATCATATGAAATACAACTGTCAGTGCCCAAACCCAGCATTTCATAGCTTTATCCCTTCCCAGTTGAAATATAGCACCACTGTTACAACCCTTAACCACCCTCCTATGCTTCCAAACAGTGCCAGAAATATTGCAGCCCATCCAAAATTTCCCTCACAAGTAATCGCCTCTTTTGTGCCCAGACCTTATCCTTCAGAACCCCTCCCCGTCCTGTATATTAGTACGCAGCGGTGATTTAAAACCTTTTTCTCCCAACGTAAGTCCCCTGCCTCGCGTTCCATCCATCACTCCGACAGTTGCCTGTAGACAGTAGAGGCGTCGCCTGAAATGTCTTAGAGAAACTGCCGTAAAGCCTGCAGGGCTCGAGATTCATTTTTGGGAATACCGTGGTGCACTGGCGCTTCTAAACTAAACTAAGAATTTACTATCATTTAGGAGCACAGAAAAGACGTTGGGTGCACAACATAAGATAAAGTTACAAACCACCAGGATCTAAAATTCTATAGCCAACTGCAGAATCTTAAACAATCTGATACGACAAAGATTTTGTTATTTTTCCTTAGTTGTTGATTGTCAAGAATATGCTGTATACAAATATACTGCTGTGTACCAAAAAAACGTTAAATTACGTACGCAGCTCTACACACCCACAGTCAAAAACATGTTTGAGCCCAGGGTCATCTGAAAAACAGATCCGTGGATCTGAGATGGACCCTGGTAAAATAAAATAAATTAAATTGAAATTGAAATTGCACAGCTCCAATTTTGCTTACACAAAAGTCCATTTTCCTGTAGCCAATACTTCCATCCCTTGGCGATGTGTTAAGTAAAGCACCTCGGGCCCCCTCCCTCCTTTCTCCATCCATCAAACGTCTCGAGCTGAGAGCGGGAGATTGAGACGTAATCTTTTGATCAGAACATATTTCATCATCTCTGCGTAATTTGTCCTACAAACGCCACTGAGTGTATCAAGCCATTAGCAACGAGGCATATTTCCTTATCATTTTCTCGTAAAGACGGCGCCGGCAGGGCTTCCCTAATATCTCCCCGAAAACCAGCCGTGATCAAAAACTCGGCGATGTCGTAAACTGGGGTAGAAGCAGTTATTAAAAAACGGGTTCCCAGATTGGTTGATAGAAAAACTGGATGTTTCATCAGGCGAAATTTTCCAGAAAACTCAGTGGAATTGCGCAAACCGGAGTAGAAACAGTTATTAAAAAATGGAATTCCAGATTGGTTGATGGAAAGACATGTAACGTTTCATCAGCTCTCAAATCCTTCGGCGAAATTTTCCCGAAAACTCAACGGAATTGCAAACCGGAGTAGAGGCAGATTGGTTGATGGAAAGATACAACGTTTCATCCGCTGTCAATTCCTCAGGCAGAATTTTCTCGAAAACTCAACGGAATTGCAAACCAGGGGGGAATCCGTTATGAAAATAACGGAATTCTAGATTGGTTGATGGAAAGACCTGATGGTTTATCATGTCAGCTCTAGAACTCAATTCCTCTGGCAAAATCTTCCCTCAAACTCGACGGAATCATAGGTTGAAGTCACTACTGTCTCCAGCTTTGAATATTTCTCCATCACACTAATTATTGATTTTCTTAATAAAATGTGTCATTTTAAGCTTACAAAAGGACATTTCCATTAATTTCTTGTCTTAAAGTCCAGATTTGGGACGGACCCAGTAAAAAAATGTTCGTCCCAACAAGCAAATTTCGGGGACGGAGAGACGGGTCCTGGAGACAGCCCTGTGTTGGGGTAGAAGCAGTTATTAAAAAAACGGAACTCCAGATTGGTTGATGGAGAGATGCGACGTTTCATCAGCTCCCAATTCCTCGGGCGAAATTTTCCATTACGCGAGCATTCCCTCCTGAAAGCTGGGCTGACCTCCAGCGAAGGAAAGGTTGAATTTCGTTACCAGAGACTGATGTGTCGTTACATCGTTTCCAACAGGCTGAGAGTTTAAAGGTCTTGTGTGATGGAAGTTCTGGGAGGAAAAATGTAGGTTGATGAGAATATTTCTGGCACATGTAAATTACCTTCAGTGATTTACTAAGGTCGGGTATTTCAAAGGCATTTTAGGGCCCGTAAATGGTGTTATTCGGCAGTTTCAAAGATTTTTTGTACATCATTTATAAGATGCTGCGAGTTTAAATGTCTCGTATGGTTGAAGTTCGGGGGGGGGGGGGGGGGAATGTAGGTTGATGAGAATTTGTTTGCCACATGTAAATTCCCTACAGTAATTTACTAAGGTCGGGTATTTCAACGGCATTTTAGGGCCGGTAAGATGGTGATTCGGCAGGTTCAAAGACTTTGTACTATTACAGTACTTGTACATCATTTCAGGCTGCGAGTTTAAAGGTCTCGTATGATTGAAGTTCTGGGAGGAAAAAATAGGTTGATGAGAATTTGTTTGCCACATGTAAATTACCTACAGTAATTTACAGTCTTTGATTAAGCCCGGGTATTTCGGCGGCATTTTAGGGCCTGAAAAATGGTGTTATTTGGCAGTTTTTGGCGAAGACTTTGTACTGTTAATAAAATGCCATGAGTTAAAAGGACTCATATGATTGAACTTCTGAGAGAAAATGTAGGTTGATGAGAATTTGTTTGGCACATGTAAATTACCTACAGTAATTATAATTTACAGTCTTTGATTAAGCCCGGGTATTTCGGCGGCATTTTAGGGCCCGGAAAGGGATGTTATTTGGCAGTTTTATTGCGAAGACTTTGTACTGTTTCATCGTTTTTAACAAGCCATGAGTTTAAAGGTCTCCTATGATTGATTTGCAGGGAGAGAAAATTTAGGTTGAACCAATGATAAGTTAGCTCATTTTTTCTTGCATCTAAGGAATACCCATGGTATTTGACAACCTTTGGTTTAAATCAGGCATCACGGTGGCATTTTAGGGCCCGTAAAATTGAGTTGTTCTGCAGATTTTTGGCTTTGCGCTGTTGCCTCGCTTGTAACAGGCTATGTCTTGTGTGATTGATTTTCGGGGACAGAAAATATAGGTTGATGAGAAATCTGCTGATGTTTTTTGGCAGGATCTATAGATTACTTGCGGTGTTTTACGACCTTTGATATAAATCAGGCACTTCGGTGGCATTTTAGGGTCCGAAAATTGTGTTCGTCTGCCGTTTTGTGGCAAAGACTTACATAGTTGAGTTTTGCTTGTAACAGGCAGTAGGTTTAAAGTTCTTGTATGATTGAAATGCTGGGACAGAAAGCATAGGTTGATAAGAAGTTATATTAGCAGATATTTTTAGACAATGATCTATTGATGACCTGCAGTAATCTACACTGTATGATTAACTTCTGGTATTTCAGCAGTATTCAGGGCTTGGAAAATGATATTATTCTCCAGTATTGTGGCGGAAACTATGCACGGTTACTTCACATGAAGTTTGTTAAAAGGTTTAATCTCGTCAGAAAATATTTCTAAATCGCTGAGATGTTTACTTATATCTTGTGGCATAATTGGCATCCATAATATACACATTGTATTACCCACAGTATTTCACAGCCTATGATTTAGTCCAGCTTTAGTTGACGGCATTTTAGAGCCAGAGAAATTGTGAAACATGTTAAATAGCAGGTTTGTATAGAAGACTTTGCACTAGTTGACGGGTCACTGGGATAAAAGGAGACATGAACATCTGGGCTGGAGAGGAAAGTAATGGAACAACAGCTGACCATTCAGAGTCAGACTTCTTCTTCTTGGACTCAGAGTCAGACAGTTTCAATAGGGGTATAACGTTTGTGGGGGAAAAGTTCAGTCATTTTAAACTTAAGGTGCAACCTATCTCCCTTACAATTTGCTTATACCATGATCTTTTATCTGCTCTAGGATCAGTTGAAAAAAAACCTGATTAAATATTATCTTTTCTGCAACCTAAATAATTATGAAAGAAAGTGCCCTAGAAACTGTTTTATTTTGGGGAATTCCAGTAGAAGACACAAAATACAATCCTCTTATATAGATTAGTCTCTACCAGACTAACCGCGTCGGCTATAAAGAGAACATTTGCCGGGGGACTTTGGCCATGGAGGATAACATTTCCATCCGCTGTTGCATATTTGACCCTCTCTCCGTAGCCGACTCCCTTCATACAGTTGACTCTATTTGGCCAATTTCTACTATTTTCCCAGCGACCCGCAGAGACTGGTGGAGGCTATATATAGATATAGATGTACCACACAGGTGGCACATCATGTATTGTCTAGTAAATTTATTTGCTTATTGTTCTGTTGCCTGTACCCTGACATTTTAGCCTATATCCTGAGCATATCGATTATCGATATGATAATTGTTATATTTCAAAATGTCAAGAAACGTATATATTTTGATTGGAGAGTTTTTGGCTGTTCTGAACCGATCCCCATGAAAGCTAGCGGTACAACTTTAGTGGCAGATGGCACACCTACATGACAGGTGGTGCAACAACACACACACGTCGGTTCAAACCCCACCGCTCGCTCACAATGCACCACAATACAATAGACACCATATGATATACTACACCAAGGCCTCACCTAACCCCAATGCTGTCAAACAATTCCCTTATAAAACAATAGCCAAAATGTGACACCATAGAGGCGTATGATAAATCACTTTTGGGTCTATAAGTTTTCGAACAATTCCCTTATAAGACAATACCCAAAATGGGACATTGTACACGTACGATATATACTCATAGGTCTCACCAAACCCCAATGCTGTCTAGGTCTCACCAAACCCCAATGCTGTCAGACAATTCCCTTACGATACTAGAGCCAAACTGGGAAACCTTAATGATGAATTACAGTGCTATTATTTCTAACCTAACCCAAATGCTGTCAAACGATTCCTTGCAAAAGAATAGCCAGAATGGGACTCTGTATATTATACTACTCCAAGGTCTCACCTAACCCTAACGCTCTCAGATAATTCTCGATGAAACAATAGGCAAGATTGGACATCATGTTTATGCTGTGTAGTTGCAATAAATCCCAATACTAACAACTATAGGCCACATGTGACGCTCTTAGTATATCCTAACATCATAGTCTGTATGTACTTGTGTTCTACAAAACCTGAGTGCTAGCTGTCTAACAATACCTACACTCTGACACCATACTTTCTGAGGGCATTGCCCTGCACATACAATGTAGGTCCATCTAAAGCCATTGTGCTATCTGACAATACACAATGAAACAATAGACCAAATATAACAGGTCTAACCTAACCCCATTGTCAGTTGCACATGGGTCCTGATAAAGTCCCAGTACTCAACAATCTAAGGAGATTCTAACAATACATGATGAAACAATGGGCCAAATGTTACACTGTCACTTCCCTGACCTCGCTACATTATGGTGCCATCAGCTGGGCTACTAATAGGAACGGATTGATGGATTGTTTTTGGTTCGCACACGTTGTAAATAAAGGCAAGAACAATGTATGCAAAGATTAAATGTAAGGGCTTCTTATTAAGTTTACATGTATAAGTCCTCCCTCCAAACATTACATAGCATAAAAGAAGGCATAATTGAACGAAATATGGACCAAAAGTAGTAATAAGACATTATATTATAAGTAATAAACAGTTAGAAGCATCTACAATACATGTACATGTATACCATACGGTATAGTTCAAAATGGTGAGAATAAGTTCTTAAAAACTAACAACAGTCTTAAGGCTAATATACGTCAAACTTCAACTTGTGTTTTGCGTCATTTCACCGTAAGCGGCTTTTCTGCGAGTTGAAAACACGTCGGCACATTGTCGTCACATTTTCCACACTTCGTGATTTTCAATAGAGCACATAATCACGGGATTACTATAAGAGGGGATTTCCGATATAAAATCCACTTGTTAGGGACACCGAATATTGGATTACGTTTTGAACAAAGGAGTAGATATATTATTATTAAAGAATAACATCTTTACAATATATAGAATGATCTTTGTCTACCTACTAGTACAATCATGTAGTTTTATTTTTTGTTGTCACAGCATCAGAAATTTTAAGTCTTAGTATGTGTATGTTGAACTAAACATGTACTTGTATATTGCTCTGATGTTATAATGTATTGTGGTCTTCCTATTTAGAAGGTCCCTTATCCACAGGCCACCGTTTGCTTGGCCAATGTTGAGAGACCAAAATTACATTTGTACGACCGTCATTCCAATCATACTATCGAGGTCCTTGGCTTTATGATTGGAATATGATTTGCATGATGCAAAAGTAGAAAGACGAAAAAAGACGCTGAAAAATTGTTCATTGTCTATGAATGTTGAGCATTCTGTCAAATATTTTGTCCCTCATACTCACAGGTCGCTCAGAAGTCGATGCCTCTAGTGGAAGCCACTAGAAAATTGAATTCCTATCGAATGTTTATGTTTTTGAGGAGAGGCTCCACTTATTTACTATGCTTTCTCATCCTCAAGAAATATATTTGACTAAAAATAAGATAGCTAAGTGAATTAAGATAAAAACTAAACTCTTTCCCCTTCTGTTGGTCCTGTCTCATTTGAGGGATGGTTGAAAGAGTCTGATATATACTGTAAATCCTTTGCGGTTGGTAATTTTAGCGGTTGGAGGAAAAGGGAGTAATTCACGGCATTTGATTTTAACGGTGGGAACAAACATCACTGTCTCAAATGTTATACTGATGAAATAATTGCGATGGTGAAATTTTAGCACTTGACTAATGACCGTTAAATCAGCTAGAATTAAGTTACCGTTAACAAATCAAGAATTACAGTATCAAGAAATCAAGAATTACAGTACTTTTATGTGTTATTCATTTTGTGAAATGCAATAGAAAATAAAAAATGGAAAAAAGAATTACAGTATGGCCTCTTTCACTCCCTATTGAAAATGATCCTAATTGGTGTCCAATATCATAACTTCAAATACAAAGTAACAATTTAATTTTAACCTCATCTCTTCCTCTTTGTGTCGCTACAGGAAGGATTCGAGGACTTTGCGAGAAAAGCGCGGTCCAACGAGAAAGACGAGAGCTCGTGGTGGTGGCGAGGGGTCCTCATGGGCGCCATGGCGGTAACAGCGGTTGGCGCGATCGTCGCAAGATCGTAAACACGGCGAGGAAATGAAAACGAACACGAGCAGCCTACTGTGGATCGGGCCTGGATGCTTCGTCGTTAGAATGATATTATTTATTTGAACAAAAAAAGAGAAAAAAGAACTTATATTTTGTGCTCCTGGCTATTATTGTTATTAATAAATGTTACATTATGTGTAGAAATGTGTAGCGATCTTTGCCGATATATGATATCCCTAACTGCTACATTGTGGCAAAGATCCACATGACCATTCCTTGTCTAATTTTATTGCTTGAAAAGTACTAAGGTAATGCTATCTCACTACTGTAATATATGTATAAAATGCCATGCAATGCAGAAAATGTTATTTATTTCACCAGTAGTTGTTCAAGCATATTGCGGAACACAAGACCACTGATGTACAAAAAGATCGACATTGTGATATCATTGTGCAGTAATAGTGTAGTGTATGGGGCCTTGCCTCGCATACTGGTATAATATTGTCCTGTACAGAAATTATTGTATGTATTAAGGAAGAAAGAACAAGCAGAGATGTGGACAAATGATGGAGCATTTAACTCTCTCCCTGCTGAGTTCTGTTGTAACCAATGCAAAAGTCGGTGCAAAAATGCACTCTTAGCAGTCACGTGGTTAAAGAATTAACCCAAACCCTGCTAACTCCAGTTGTAACCAATGAAAAAAAAAAATAGTGCATGAATGCCTTGGCAGGGAGAAAGTTAAGAAGACATTTTTGAGTGTCGTGGTGTGCTGTTTGAGACTTAAAGAACGTGTTCTACATATCGGAAGTGTACAAAGGAAGAAAAGATGTATTTTTTGTATGTAGAGGTAGAAGCCGGTAAGGAAAAAAGGAGGGGGACAGTCGGTCGCGGTTCGGAGAAAGATGTTTGTAGTGTTTTGTTGTGGTTAGGTTGTATTTGTTTGTTTGTTTGTTACTGCGTTACATATACATTGTAAGAGGTATCCAACATGATCATGATAACTACTATGGGCAAGAGAATATGTTAACTGTCAAAGAACAAATAATCGGAATATGATGTTATGTCAGTGATTTAAAACAAGCCACACAATAATGATTTCTTGACGTCCGTTTTGCATTTCTTTTGCATTTTTGAAAATATGTCGTCGGTTTTATTTAGTACAGTTAAACCTGTCCAAAGTGACCATTCAAGAGACAATGAAAATACTCACAATAGAAAGATGGTATCTATACTATAGACTGGATTCGTAATGCTGGGGTCAGTGGGAATAATATCTAAGGAACCACAAGAAATTGACCCCAATATCCAGGGGGTCACTATTACATGTTTGACTATACACTGAATGGATAAGAAAGCTGTTAAAAGAAAGGAATCATTTTTGTGTGGCTTTGCAGTGTCATTTGTGATCTTAGTGACACACACAACAGAACCCTCCTGTGTTGTTGCAATGTGCTGAGAAATCCTGTACAAGTCTTTAACAGTGTGGGCGTTCAACTCTGGAGTGTAACTAAGAGGGACAACGTCTTCCGTCACCACAATTTGCCCTTAAGATTACGCCGTGCTAAGAAAACATCCGTCCCGAGTGCGAGTGTTTGTCCTTTACTGATCGGACATGTGGGCTCACACGCAGGCCTTTGTCCGCTGTTGTTTGTTAACGTTTGTCGTTCGTTCTTTGGAAGTCACAACGGAGAATACTGTACGTACGGAAACTGTGGATAAAGAAGTGAGAAGACCCTGTGTCGGTGTGGCTTGTGTGTTTTATTTTAAAGGTCTTGACATTTAACAAGGGCGTGTTTGACTTGACTTTAATGACTCAATACAGAGAAGGGTGCAGCAGTTTACTTTGGGACCAAACCAAGATGGACTGTCTTACAAGGGGGGTTGTCGTCAATTTTTTCTTTCTTTCTTTTCCATTAGGCTAGCAGTTTATGCAGTACTTTCTTTACTTGTGCTGTCTTTTTTTCCAGTAAACAATTCTATTTGTTTTTTAGAAATAACTTGCACAGTTTATAGTTTTGTTGTTCTTAAAATGTAATCTCACTCCCCCTGTTGTAGTTCATCTTGGTCTGTCCCTTGGCTTGTTAGGACCTGTAATGCTATATTTAGGGCTGTAAAATTAGCCAGTTATGTTGGGGCCCTCAGGGGTGGGTTAATTATAAGGTGTACACACCCATGTTATGTATTCATCTGAAGTACAGCCAGTAGGTACCCATCTGAGAAAAGAGGTTGTTGTAGTGCCTTTTAACGAGCTCGATGTGCCCCCCCTATCTCGGAACCCCAATTTTATGTCCCTTCCGAAAGGCGAATGCAGCTCCAACCAGCTAGGATGCTATTCCCCGGATTGGAACCAGGGGCTCAACTGTAAGGCTACTAAAGTAATCTCCAACCAGATGTCGGGGCAACATCGCGAATTTTCACAGGAAAATGCCTATATAATACAAGCAATATACAGTAATAGTCGAAATCGATCTGGCAGCGTCAAGATTACTCCATTAACTATCAACTCCAAGCAGATGTTGGGAGTGGAGGTTGCCGTCGTTTGCGTCAGCCGACTATTAATTTTGACAGATTAAAGAAGCCAAACTACTGTCAAACCTCAACATAAGGACCACCTGGCCAGTGTGACAACTTTTAGGTGGTCCATTTAGTCTTTAGATGATTTGTCCCATTTAACAAGCATTAAGAATCCTGTCTATAGCGACCACCTGTCCATATACTGGCAAATTTCATCTGTCCGCTGACTGGTCTTCTCAGGGGCAGTTTGGACAAGCCAGGAATCAAACCCGGGACCTCTCGATCCCTTGTCCGTTTATAGCACAGCTACTCGGCCATTCTGGAAACCTTTAAACCGTGTAAACTGTTTTGGCTCAATCTCAGCCCGGCTAATCGCGAAGGACAAGTAGAAAGCCTTTTTTAAAAAGATGTCAAAAACAAACCGGAGCCTACCTCTGCTTGGGGGGTAGGAAGACCCTGAATGTATGACAGGGGAAAAAGTTTTGATACTGTCAAACCTGCACCAATGTAGAATAATGTCTCTTTATTTGACAGTGATATCTCAATAAAACAAACAAAACCTGGCCAGTGCGACCAGTTTTTGTTGTTTCCTTAGAAAAATTATAACGTTAACCATTGACCACCTGTCTACATAGATCAGATTCTATCGGTCTCCTGATTGGTCGTCTTAGGCAGGTTTGCCTGTAGGTCTGCGTAAACTGTTTTGGCTCAATCTCAGCCCTGCTAATCGCGGCGGACAAGTAGGGGCAGGTACGGGGTCAGGAGCCGGGAATGTTTGCCGCTCTCACGCCCCCGCACAGGCCCAAGGGCAGCCAGAACAACGTGGGGCATTCTCCTGGTGTTAGCCTCCTTAGCAGGCCTCTCAGGCCTCCGCACAGGCCCAAGGGCAGTCAGAACAACGTGGGGCATTCTCTGAGCAGTAGCCTCCCCAGCAGGCCTCTCAGGCCTCAGCACAGGCCCAAGGGCAGTCAGAACAACGTGGGGCATTCTCCGGGCAGTAGCCTCTATAGCAGACTTCTCAGGGCCCCGCACAGGCCCAAGGGCAGCCAGAACAACGTGGGGCATTCTGTGGGCTGTAGCCTCTTTAGCAGGCTCTTTAGGCCACCAAACCGGCCCAAGGGCAGGGCAGAACAACGTGGGGCATTCTCCTGTTGTGTTAGCCTCCACAACAGGCTTCTTAGGTCCCCGCACAGGCCCAAGAGCAGAGTAGAACAACGTGGGGCATTCTCCGGGCAGTAGCCTCCGTAGCAGGCTTCTCAGGGCCTAACACCGGCCCAAGGGCAGCCAGAACAACGTTGGGCATTCTGTGGGTCTAGTGGCATCTAGCCTCCACTGCAGGCTTCTTGGGATGTTGCACGGGACCAAGGTCAGCACAGCACAACGACTGAGGGAAGAACGAGTGTACGAGTCTATATGCTCTTGCGGTTCGCTGTGCATTTTTGTCGTGCCACAGAGGTTGTTGATTCCAACCGGCCTTCAGCACTTGTGGACGGAACGCGGGTTTGTCTGGCGGCGGCCTTTGATGTGTTCGGTTATCGTGATGAATTAGTCTCAGGTACGGAGCTATTTCATAACCAACCAAGGCCGGAGACAAACAATCAATGCTTACTCTGTAAAGCTGCCAGCACAGATTGAGATAAGTTATATCCGGTCGCCTGGCAAGCTCCGTCAAAATCTGTAGAGTAAAGAAGCGAGAAAGAAAGGAGTCTGTTCTTTCCTTCATGCCTCTATACTCAACAGAAGAAGAAGAAAGGAAGAAATGGGACGAGAAAATAAGAATAAATAAAGAGAGGAACGGAAAGGAAGAAAGCAAAAAAGGAAGAAGAAAGAAAGAAAGAAAGATAGAAAAAGAAAGAAAGAAATGAAGGTACAGCATGAAAAAGAAAGATCAAAAGACGGAGAAAGAAAAGGGAAGAAAGAAAAAAGAAAAAGATGTCAAAGGATAGACATGTAGATGAAGAAGGAAAGAAAGAAAGAACGAGAAAGACAAACCAAGAAAGACGTATCTCAACGTGCTATTGAGAATGTGCTTGGGAAAGTAAACGTTTCCACGAAATGTAAATATTTTTGGTCTATGTACAGGCATGCCTTGTTTCACAAATGCAGTTGGAAGGAATCATTTTTGGTGACAGCAGCTAGCGTTAATAATAAACGCCTTGACGCGGCCGCCGTGATATAAGATTCATAACGAGCAGCCAGGCGGTACGGTTCCACTGAGCCGGAACAGTAACCACCTGTTCTGTAGCGGAACCCGAGACGTGTAATTATACCCAACACTGTGGAGGGTAAAATACAAGTACATGTAATATAAAATCATGCTAGATGTATACTCCCCAGCTCGCATATGCGTTTATGTGTGTCGTGTGTGTGTGTGTGTGTGTGTGTGTGTGTGTGTGTGTGTGTGTGTGTATGTGTGTATATGTGTCTTTGTTAGTTTGTGAGTGTGTATGTGTGTGTATATGTGTGTGTGACTGTGCGTGTCTTCTTCCTCTCTAGTTCTGTCCATCTATGGCTTTCCTCTTTCTGTCCCTCTTATTTCTCTTTCTCTGTCTCTTTCTCCCTCGAGCCCTTTGTACCAAATACTAAATTCAGCTTTCCGTCTACATGTATTCGTCTACCTATCACATTAGGCACATCGTTGAAGATTACCTGACTTTCAACCGGGCGTTTGATAATTATACAGTGGTATGAAGTGAAACGAAGAAGCGGGAATCAAAGATTGGAAATGCATCCATGAGCGGAAATGTGACGATCTCTCACGGGAAATAAAGAAACGAAGGAAACAAAATCAATGAAGGAGTGATGTGTGACTTGATAACATATCCGGTGGACGTGTTTACACAACAAGGGACATTAGATTAGGTTGGTATTGGATCCTATACTGTAAGGAAATCTACAAGTAAACTGATTTTCTTTTCGTCATTTATGAATTAGATAAGTTTCAATTATAATCTATTAGTATCAATGAATTATTTTCATTTAACGTTATATACAATGCCAACTGTTAATCAGTATCGCCAAAAAAGCAATTACTCAAACAACTGGATATGATTTTGCATATCAATTCATAGTTCGTAGTTATAAACCTGCTGTTCAACTGATCTTGCTCACAGTCACTGACGAAAAGTAGTGGATGCTACATGTACTTGAAACGTCTGACCGTTTCCAAAATCATATCCAGTTGTTTGAGTAATTGCTTTTTTGGCGTATCTTATTACCTGGATGTCTAATCTTCATCGACGTTAATCAGTATCATTAATCAATAATTGATAAGTAATTATCATCATTGAGTCAATTATGTTCATATATATTGTATTTCCATTTCTATCGATTCTGTACTAGCCATGGTTATTTTTTTCACGCTGTTTGTTGCTGTTTTTTGGCTCGACGATTCAAGGTTGATTGACGATTTGTACGTAAAATCTCAAAAAGACAAAAATGACACAATTCTACATTTCGCATTACTATATTCAAAAGAATAATTTTTTGTAATGCTTACTGCTTTTCTTCGCGTGTGACAACCTCCTCCTGACCTCCGCTGCCATCTGGCTAACAAACGCGCGAGCAATTAGCGGGGAAGAAATTAGAAGTCGTTGAGATGGAACTCCTGGGACCTTAAAATAAACGAGCGAGAAATAAAGCTGTCAGCGAAGGGCTGAAAACGGCAGCTTTATTGCCGGAATTTTACATCGACCGGCCGTTAAGATTGGTGCGGCCACAGCAATTCATTTTCTTAGTTCTCGCACTTTTCAAAATTAAAATGTAGAAGAGTTCATGAAGAAAACAGAGGGCTGTGAGGAAAACTTGACTTTGAATGTATTTTCCCGGAAACCGAGTGTACTAAGGGTACAGAAGACATACTGAAGATTTTTTTTTACGTTACCTTACATTGTGGTTGCCCAAACTGCTTTGAACACATTACTTTGTACTTTATTTTCTACAGACTGTCCCCTCAGATTCTGTCTTCATGTTGATTTTCCAGTCCAGTGCTTGTACTGCCTTACTCAATCAACCCTTCTTGCTCGGTCCCTTCTCACTGTTTTAAATCCGTAAACCGATAAGAAGAAGAATTTAGCTTTGGGAGGAACTAATTTCTGACCGCGTTTACCAAACGATACAAATCTGTATACCCGAAGACTCGGTGACCGTTTTCATGTTGATTTTCTAAATTCAGCATTATTTTCTTGATCTATGTGGTCCATGGAACAGACTTTTTCCACCTTGATTTTCCAATTCAACATCGTAATTTTTCTCAACGAGAACCAGAAAATTGACTAAGTACGGCCTTGAACTAAGATAGTTTATCTCGGCCCTGAAACAAAAGGTTGGAAAGGGTAGGGGTTAGATGGCAGATAGCGGAGGGCGCCGCCAAATTGCGTTTTTATTAGATTGCCTCTGAGCGTTGACGGTGATTTGTGAGAAGAGGCGTCCATTCTAACGGTCGGTTTACTGCGGGGATATGGTCGGAGCTGTTAGATGGAGGATTTTCAAAGATTTTCACAAAATGAAAGGAACGCAGACAAATAGCAAGATTTATATATAGTGTGTCAAAAACCATGGCAACGTTTTTACTAGATTGTCTCTGAGCGCTGACGGTGATTTGTGAGAGGGGCGCCCATTCCAACGGTCGTTTTACTGCGGGTAGGAGCTTTTTCACTGATCAAGTTCACGAAACTAAAGGAACGTAAAGCGAGGGAGCAAGCTTTTCCTGTGTCAAAAACAAAGATAACGACCACTCTACATGTACGGCGGGAATATGAAGGAAGTGTTTGGCCAGTGAAGATTTTCACTGATTTTCACGAAACTAAAGGAAAGTAAAGCGAGGAAGCAAGCTTTGTGTGTGTCGAAAAAGAAAGATAACGGATTTTTTTCCACAAAATCAAAGGAAAGCAGAGGAGAAGCAAGATCTACATAAAGTGTGTCAGATCCATGGTAACAATTTGTCTAGCTGACATCGCCATATCTACACCTTTTTATCTAGGGGTATAATTCGAACGATTTTCCTGTCCTGTCAAATTGCTTGGAAAATACATCTACATTCACTCATTTCTATCTTTGAGCTCATGAGGTAAAATGGTCACTTCTGTCACATGATGATGCAATAAACACTGTCATTGCTTGTAATCATCATGGGCGTCACTGATCTTAAAACGAACCTGTTATCACAGTTATTACAATTATTATCATCATCGTTATCATTATCCTGATCATCATGATCAGTACTATCAATATTGTTGTTTCTATGTTATTATCATCATTGTATTATCAATATCATTAGCATCTTTATCATTATCATTGTTATTATCATCATTATCGTTACTGTGAGTATTGGATATAGTCGTTAAATTCCATCATGAAAAGCTGCTCTTTTAAACTTGTCGGTAAATCTAAGACGTCGCCATCTTCTCATCAACATTATCGTAATTATGATGATGTCACTGGATTTTATCGTACGTGGAATTTGAAAGCCGGCGGACTGATCGACATAAGAAACCTTCCGGGTAAATTTGACGGGACATTCCCTATAAACTACCCAGTAGATCCACGATAGTTCCCAGTGAATCTTAGAACCTTCTTAGTAAATCTAAGGAAGTTCCCAGTAGATAAGACATTCCCGGTGCATCTAAAACGTCTAAGAACATTCACGGTAAATCTGGGAACCTCCCCGGTAAATCGAAGACATTTCCCGTAGATCTAAGAAGACATCTCATCCCGGTGAATCTTAGAACCTTCTTGATAAATCTAAGACAGTTCCCAATAGATAAGACATCCCCGGGTGCATCTTAAACTTCTAAGAACATTCACGGTAAATCTGGGAACCTCCCAGGTAAATCTAAGACATTTCCCGTAAATCATCTAAGAGGGTCTGCAGGGGGGGATCCCGACAACGCTGTACGCTAAATTCGGAGGGCCGGCTACGTAATACGCTAAATTCAGAAAGCCTTCCTACGCTCTACGCTAAATTCAGAAAGCCTCCCTACGCTCTACGCTAAATTATGGAGTGGTCGGCAACGCTCTACGTAAAATTAAAACGGCCGATTACATAAAAGGGGCATCAGCAGGCCCTCATCTAAGACGACTCCTCCCCTATGAGGCCCCTTCCCGGCCGGCGAGTCTCACCCTTGTTGTGCAGCGCAGACATTCCAGGAATGCGCGCCGGAGATGGGGAGAGCAGGGGAGCAATTTACCGCCCCGTTTGTCGTCTGAGCAATTAGGACTAACGCAATTCCTCCGCTTTTATTAAGGGTAGGCGACCTACGACTGGGAAATTCTCAAGTGTGGTGTAAAAATGATTCGTTAGGTGCCTGGCGCCTGGGTTTATAAGTTTATGGTTCAAGGTACACGTAAAAATATGCGCTTTGGGAAAAATGTCAGAAAAATTGAGTAACTTTCCATGCATGTGGTCTACGTAAATAAGCTAACGCAGTTCCTGCACTTGTATTAAGGGTAGGTGACCTTTGAAAGGGGAATTCCCAATTAAGTGTACATGTCCAGTGAAAATGATTTGGGGGAAGATAATTGATTGACTTCTGATCAAATACCGCCAGAAGTCTATCAAGGGGGGGGGGGGGGATTCCCAACTGTGGTGTGAAAATGATTAGTTAGGTCTTCAAAAAGTCGTTTCTTGGAGTGAAATAGAAAAAAATTTTAACTTTGACGTTTTTAGTCGAGCAATTCAAGCTACCAAAATCCCTGCGTTTGGATTTAAAAAGGCAACTTTCGACGGGAAAATTGCCAAATTCACGACGAAAATGATTCCTCGGGTCTTCGAGCTTGAGATTATGATGGTTTGTTGGCATTAAGGTAAATATATACGTTGCAGAAATGCCTAATTGATTAACTCTGGCAATAATATCACAAGGTTTGCGGTTTAAGCAATTAAGCTAACGCAAATCATTGTGCCTTCTATGAGCGTAGGCGAGCTTCGAAGGGAAAATTCCCACCAAATGTGGTGTGCAAATAATTCGTTTGATGCCTGAAGCTTGGGTTCATAAGGGGATTCATGTAAAAATGTGCAATTTGGGGAAAATATGAATGATTTGGGAGGTCTCATTACAACATTTGTAGTCCAGACAATTCAGCTAACGGTCTGTGCCTTCGGTTATTTCAAGACCGGGTGGCCTTAGGCTGGAAGACTCCCGAGTGCCCGGTAAAAACGATTTTCAATTAGATGGTGGTTCATTAGGTGCTTGGAGTTTGGGTTTATTGGTTTATGGATCAAGGTAAAGTTGTGCTCTTTGGGAAAAAGGAAGATATTTAGTGACTCGGCTTGCTAGCTTGGGAGTGATATCACAACACAACACTGATGAAATAAAATGTATAAATTATGTTCTTTTTGTTTAGTTGTTTTTTTTTTTTTGGTTGGTTGGCTGTTTTATTTGTTGGTTTGTTTGCTGATTGATTGATTGATTGGTTGGTTGGTTGGTTGGTTGGTTGGTTGGTTGGTTGGTTGGTTGGTTGGTTGGTTGGTTGGTTGGTTCCTTGCTTGCTTGCTTGGTCGGTTGCTTGCCGTGCTTGCTTGTTCGTTTGTTGATATATAGACTAGTAGTGTCATTTCCAAAGAAATCGGGGTACAGGGGAGATGTCAATCCACCTGACCTCAGACATTTCAAATGGTCCATGAAATTACCATTGTTCTCTGGTTACAGAATAAATGCGGAAGTTGGTGATATTCCCACGTAACCATTTCTGACCTCTGTACCGCGCATGGATCAATGTCGAACGTGTTCCCGCGTCTCATTTCCGTTGACCAATCACGGAGCCGATATCACTTATCCAGAACATCTTATCAGCCGTCCATCGGTTGTGAGGTCGTGCCGGGCGTGGCACTTGGGACCCGGGCTGACTCGTGCAAGTGAAAATGATATCGATCCAGTTCACTGAAGAGATAATCTTCTACTGGTACATGGTCGTGACATCAGGCTGGAGAATGACTGAATGGCAGTTTCGCTTGGGCTTATTCTATTGCTTTGTGGGACTTGGACACGAGATATCAAACCCGGAAGTTTCGCTGCAGTACCGAATAAAGCTAGGAGGTCCAGTATCAAACCTTCGTTTACCCTACCTACCCGCCAAACATCATATCAAAAAGGATCCATCTATTCGATTTATGTTGTACGCAAATTCCCAAAACATAACCTTCTTGGCAAATGTAATACTGTGGCTAGCTAGCCTGCTATGGGCTACTGCCAAGTTTTCTTTCCCAATGCTCGTTCAACGACGCACCTAAACGTAGAATAAACCCACAGTAAGATTTATGGAAGGCCCTGTGTAATCATTTGTGTCGCGAAGCGTTGATGCTGAAATGGCGCCAAACGTGCCGGGAGGGCTTTATGTCGGTACGGAGGAGATAAACCACCGGCAGAGATGGATCATACGGGCGGGCCGCATCTCATATTCCTCCGTCGTTCGCGGGGACAACCCTCCATTATAGCACGCGCCGGACGGTGGATTCATATTGTATACACATGTTTTAAAGGGAGGGAAGATATATGTAAACCGTAGATTTAAAAGACCGGCAGAAACAAAGAAAGAAAGAAACAAACTAGACTGGCCGTCATTTGCTTTAAGAGCAAATTCAGGATGTTTCGCCCATACTCCTCATGCAAGAAGTGGGCTGTCCCAAAATAACTCCTGGGCAAATCCAAGTTCCTGCATAATTTATGCAAATGAGGTCCTCATGAGCATAAGTTATGTCCAGGTGCTTTCACCTTTCCTACATGTACCTACATATTCAAGATGACATCCGCAGCTTTTACAGTAAGGGGAATACAACATCATGCATAAATTATGCAAGTGAGGTCCTCATTAGCATATGTCATGGCCAGGCGTGTGCACCTTTCCTAAAGCTACCTACATCTCAAATATGACATCTGCAGCTTGTACGGTAAGGGAAATACAAGTTTCTGCATGAATTATGCAAAGGAGGTCCTCATTAGCATGATTTTTGGCCAGGGGAATTCACCTTTCCTAATGGTACCTACATCTTAAAGATGACATCCGCAGCTTTCACGGTAAGGGAAATACAAGTTTATGCATGAAATATGCAAATGATGTCCTCATTAGCATAATTCATGGCCAGATGTGATCACCTTTGCTAACGGTACGTACATCTCAAATCTGACATCTGCAGCTTTTCCGGTAAGGGAATTACAAGTTTACGCATAAATCATGTAAATGAGGTCGTCATTAGCATAATTTATGGCCAGGTGTGTTCGTCTTTCCTAAAGGTACCTACATCTCAAAGATGACATCCGCAGCTTTTACGGTAAGGGACATACAACTTTATGCATACATTATGCAAATTAGGTCCTCATTAGCATAATTAATTGTCAGGTTTATTCACCTTTCCTATAGGTACCTACATCTCAAATATAACATCCGTACCATGTAACATAAGGTACATATAACTTTCTGTAATACCATTAGTAGAGGTACCCCCTGACATCTGCTTGGTTTTAACTCCCAGACTTGGGGGAAGTGTAGGAGGGCTTATGTTACAAGATGACCTAGTTGTGAGAAAATAACCAAAAATTCCATCAAAAAATTGCAAAATAAATCATTTTGAAGTAGTGTATACCCAAAAAAATTATGGGGTCCTTTGGGTAAATATCCAATGCACAACTAAACCAAATTTCAGGTCCTTAGGTTTTAACACCACGGCACTGGAGGCCATAATGTGCGACTTTTGTCGGAAAATGACCAAAAAACCTCGATAAAATCATTTCAAAAACTTATATGGAAAAAATTTGAAAAGGGTCTAGGGGTATACACAAACTCTACCTCCATACCAAATTTCAGCTAATTTGGTCGACGGACGACCGAGAAGAAGCGATTTGAAGATTTGACAGGAGAAGAAGAAGAAGAAGGAGAAGAAGAAGAAGAAGAAGAAGAAACCTGACAAAAACAATATGTTTCGTTGGCGAAACATAACAAAAAACCAAACAAACTTTGCAACTACAACTGTGCAACTGTTCATGTCCTGCATCCCTGAAGATGAACGCCCGTCCCTGCTGGCTGAGGCCCTGACGGATGATGCTCACCCCACCTCCGTTCAGCTCGTGACTTCCGGATGGCATTAGTGTAATCCTGCAAGCTGCACGTATACGTATCTGTCAGACTTGTTTTGTTGTTATTTCAGAGCCTTTTCTACGTATCTACGTCTCTCTCCCTCGGCTCTCCCCCTCTCTCTCCCCTCTCTCACCCTCTCTCTCTCTCCCCCCCTCACTCTTACTAATTTTCTGTTCTACCTCCTGACGTGAAGAGTTAAAAAAAGTGCAGTACTACCAGACAGGCGTTCTAAATGTTGCAGAAACAGGCGTTAACACTTAGACTGAACCGCATACTTACATCTGCTTGGAGATTAACTTTGGCGTACTTTACGTATGTAGGTATCATGCAATTAAGTTGGGACTAGAAATTTCCCAGGGGAGGATACGAAGACACAGTCTGCTGTCGCCGTGAGAGCCTTAAGGTTTAATATATAGTAAGACGCGCAGTTATCTCTCAACAGCGCCTTTCGCTGCACAGCCTGTCAAGATATGCGACAAGGACACCTTTATTAGTGAGCCGTAAGCGCTGTATACGAGTAATGGAGTTGAATGGGTCGTGCGTGGGCGCGACGAGTCGTTCGGTGTGATAAAACCAGCTGGAGTTATGTGTATGGAAGCCTGTGGTGACCATTTATATGCAATTTCATACAGCTGTAACTATTTATACACGAGTCTGAAGGTATATATATATTCAGATATTTTTAGATCGCCCTTGGCCTTTTCCGTACATTCCGTGAAGCGTCTATGACAAAAAGACTGTTGCACAATAGATGTAATCTAACCTATACCGTTGTCTACGTATGTAGCCTCATTAGCAGGCTCTACGCAATGGGCTTTTAGTGGTTTGTAATGTGTGTTTTTTCTCTCTTATGGCATATCAATTCTATTGTACATTTTTCTGTGGGCACATCTCCTAAGAGCCACAAGAAACCGAGCACAATTATAACTGATTTGCCGTCAGAAAAAAATAATATAATGACATTCCTGTAGCTCAATTGATAGCAGCCCCAGAGTTGAGCTACTGGTTCCAATTGTAACTGGGAGACCCCGGTTCAGTTCCGGGGAAGGGCATCCGGGTTGGAGCTGCATTCTTCATTCGGAAGGGACGTGAAGGGGGGTCCCGTGATCAAGGAGGTGCCTCGAGCACGTTAAAAGACACTACAACAGCCTCATCACTCATATGGGTACCTACTGACTATACTTTTAAAAAAGGCAAAAAGCTGCATGCGATTGTATTCCGTAGCAGTTCTTAGAATAGTCACTTGTCGCCATTGTTAACTTGGACTGTCTGTATATTTACAAATGAAACAAGAGTTCCACGACCTCATATCTCCATGAACAATTCAATTTATGCAAATAACTTACACATTTACATAATATATGCTTGGTCATAAACACCTTTATCTAACTTACACAATGTTGCAATATTGACAGTCCTATAATTTTCCAATTAGATGTCTTCTGATGGAAAACACTGCAAATATAGATTTTCCTCATTAGCTATGCAAATTAAGTCCCAATTAGCATAATTTGCACTTCATTGTGTATATCTCTGTCTAAGCTACCTGCATACTAAATATCACGGAAATCCGTTGTTCCTTTGTTCAGTTATTCTCCTTAGAAGATTTTCACAATAACGCCACTGCAGTTCCAGAGCAAGCTGCTAGGGGGCCCAAACCTACAGCACTTCTTTATTACATCACAAGCTATCTGCCACCAAAAAATCAAGACCATAGCACGTCCAGGTCAAAAGATACAAAAATTGAAGTTCTGCTGCAGTACCAAGGTCACATACCAGGGGGCCCAAAATCGACCTTGAATTTCGGCTTCACAAGACCCGCCCACATACCAAATACCATCGTAATCTATCCAGAGGTTCTTGAGTTATGCTGACTACAGTAGTCCGGAAACACAAACACAAACACACACACACACACACACACACACAAACACGCCAAAAACAATATCTCCATTTTTCATGGAGATAATAATTATAGTATAATAGATAATATAAGCCACAAAAAGCCCGACTCGCAGAGTCTGGTCGGCAGACTATCCCTCGGGGGACCGTGATGACGTGTTGTGACGCAGGGCTGATGTAACTGATATGACACCCGCGCATCACGGGGGCGCAACATGTCGTCACGCGTCACGTGGTCATGTCAATCATAAATCATCGCTCAGGGCTCACCTTGTGACCCATATTTTAGGTAATAAAACATAAAATGACGAGCAGATTTGATTTTAGGATTCATCCGTTTAGCCTGGCGTTTAGCCGTACGTACCCAGAACGTCCGGTGAATCAACCTCCAAGCAGAAGTTGGGGTGGACGACGTAACGTTTTTCCGACCGCCGGGCGGCTTTGGGTGGTTCGGTGCTGTCAGGGTAGCCTGGTAGTCAGAAAACGTTACGATTTTTCACCCAAACATCTGCTTGGAGATCAATGCGAATAAGGGATCTGATGGGTCATTTGTGGTCAACGTGGCATTAAAATAACTGGCGTTGGATAGCGTGGACCACATGTTAGGTAATGCAACATAAAATGGCGGGCAACTTTGATATTATGATTCAACCGTTTAGAATTTCACAATGATATGAAATCACACATGTAGGAAATACCATGGCAGCAAAACTGAATGAATGTGGAGATTTTAAAGCCTCCGCTAGGTCTTCTACAGGGACATGGATGGATAGTAGAATTCGGCAAGAATACTGTAAATGCAGAAATGTTCGCGGCGGTTTTATGTTTGCGGTTTTTGCGGTGAGCTCTTCGGCGCGAACTTTAAGAACACCCCTAGTGTACTAACGCGAACTTGAAACCACCGCGAACAGTCAATTTTCTCTCTACCGTGAAATTAAAACCACGCGAGCTTAAATGCGTTTACAGTGGATTCCTGGCAAGAGTCAGTTCGCTTTGTTAAGACTTGCTAAACGTCGCAGCAGACAGTTTTGTCAGCGAAGCCTGAACTTGTACAATACTAAAGCCCTCGTCTCAAAGCAGGGGTTACGCTCCGGTTCCTTAGGGGCGACAAAAGAAAGAAAGCCCGATGAAACGCATACAAAGACGCTCAAACCAACCCAACCTCTGCTTGGGGAGTAGTAAAGGACTAGTACATGTACAGTATCATGGCTGTGTCTCAGTGCCACCCTGGTTTTGTCACGTTTTTTTTGCTAAGGCCACAGCAAGTAAATTTTATGGATGACATCCTCCACAGACTCCAAAATTAATGAGATAGGGCGAAAAAAAAACAAGGCGGGCCAAAAAAAACAAGATTCCTATATTTTCACATTTTGAGATCATAATTCTTATTAAACAAGAATTGAGGCGACGAGATATAATATCATGACCAACAGGTCTTTTAGTCCTGTATTCAACCGATGTATTAGTCCTGTATTCATTCATATACAATATAAAACCTCCTTAATTCAACAGCAAACATGTCCTTGTAGATGTGTATACATCTCAATAGACTAACTACAATAAATGCATAAAAGAGCTTGTTGTACCATCATCTGAAGCAACTTCACTGGGTATTCATATGCGATGAAACACCTGGTGTATAGAGCTCAATTAACTAGACCCCCCCCCCATTATTTATATAATGTCCTTGCTAGAACAAATGCAGAAAACAGCTTGTCATTATACCATCATGGGTAGGAACTACACTGGGTATTCATATGCAATGAAACACCTTAGACTGTCAACGTTTACGACATATTTGCCAATTTTTGGCATGTTGACCACCGTCGGAGGGCAATGAAATTTCTTGTTTTTTATTTCGAAATCAGGCGAAAATTAATGAGCGCGCTGATGTCATCCATAAAAATTACTTGCTGTGGCCTAACGTTGCATTCAGTGTATGTTTTTCAGCGCGGCTCGCACTTAAACCTTGATCACGGGACCCACATTTTACGTCCCTTCCGAAAGACAAATGCATCTCCAACCAGGATGCCCTTCCCCGAATGTGATGGCCGATTTCACAGCCACCCTAATTTTGTCAAGTCCTGCTAACGTTGCAGTGTTACACATGTTTTTCAGCGCGGCTCGCACTTAACCCTTGATCACGGGACCCAGATTTTACGTCCCTTCCGAAAGACGAATGCAGCTCCAACCAGGATGCCCTTCCCAGGATTTGATGGCCGATTTCACAGCCTTGTTTTGTCAAGTCCTGCTAACGCCGCAGTAGTGAACATGTTTTTCAGCGCGGCTCGCACTTTAAAGGGTCCCCGACCGTAGGCGTGAAGTATCAGGTTAACAACGGGGAAACACTACCCGGGCTTCTCAATGACTGCTCTTAAAAGTACAACAAAGACGTACACGCATTCCCCGCATTCCAGTCCACAATGCGGACAGACTGTTCTGTGTGGGCCGTTTTATATAGCAGCTGGCTAGAGGCCAGTAGAGACTAAGGTTGGGAGTACCATTGTGACCATACCCTTTTTGAGGCCGTAGGGGCAGTCGGTTGTTTTCCACTGTGTCTAAGGTACGGTATTTGAAGGCTGTCTTTCCACCGCCTTTTACCTCCCCAACCAAAACCAGGTACCCGTCGTGGCACCTAGCCTGGGTGAAGTGAAGAAAGTCGTGTCAAGTGCCTTTCCCAAGGTCACAACGGACATGTCAGGAATTCGAACCCAGGGCCTCTGGTTATGGTATGTATCAGTGCTGGCGGCTGGCCAGTTTCGCGGACTAAGACAAGAATAGGGCTTTGGAATACCAGGGTTTCATAACCATGATAACGGCAACATGCTCGAACTTGCACCGAAACCGCCCTGCTTTTAGTATCAATTAGTTCCAGCGTGGGCATGACTCACACGTCCATGTTCTGTCTTGAATACAAAACGCGAAAATGCTGAAGGTTTCACTTCCCGTCGGTTCCAAAAGGGTTGCCTAGAAGGTATACATGTTATCATTAGATTCTATGGACACATTGTTACTTTTGGAGGTTTTCAAATCACGGGCCAGGTGCTTGAAATGCATGTTTTCTGGTATAAGCTACCCAAGAGACGGTACTGACGAGAGTGTTGACAACAACCGCGCAGAAATTAAACTTGGGAGCGAACAACTCCCACAAACAGGTGGCTGGCTTGGCTTGGTCCAGTCCAGCTTGATGGTCAGCAGCGACCTCTAGGTGTCACCTTCAAAACTGCACCCTGCCAGTAATACATGTGTTTAATAGTTGTTTTAAACCGTGCTCCGTGTGCGGTGACTAGCCTCCACCAGGCCTTCCGACGAGGGTACTTATCGTAGAATTCGGCAATAAAGGGAACAATTGGCCAGGAGAGTCGGGATGGTTAACATTTCCCCCTCGCGTGGGAGTGATTGCGCATGCGCCTGCAAATGAAACCCTCTGGTGGCCAAACTCTCCTGGCAAATATACTCCCTGTAGCCGGCGTGGTTAGTCTGGTAGTGACTATGCGGTGATCACTTCACTCCAAACCAACTGTCTGTGTCTGTCTCTGTCTCTGTCTCACTCTCTGTCCTCGTCTCTGTCTGTCTGTCTGTCTGTCTGTCTCTCTCTCTCTCTCTCTCTCTCTCTCTGTCTGTGTGTGTGTGTCTCTCTCTCATTGTCTTTCTTTCTCCGAACCAGTTGAGAACTAGAGTAAATATTTGCGCTAGCGGCAAATACAGACAGGTTTGCCTATGGAGAAGACATTACTAGCCTAATCAATACCAACCAAGAACATTATATAGGGATAATAATGCCATTGCACCAGCGTATCCATGGTCAGAGGCACACATACTGCCGATTTTCATGACTGTCGCGAGTACCCTCCTCCACGGAGATTAAAAGTATTTTTTATTCACAATAATTTACTAATTAGTAATGCCATGTTAATTTGATTATAAGAACGACATCGCATATACCATGTGCGCATCACTGTTCGTCTGTTTTGTCTGCGGCTGCCACCCTACCCTACCATTTACCCCTTTGCACTGGTATAATATTATGACGTCACATCTGACTCCCGGAAGCCTCAAAACTACTCGGTAATCATCTTCTGCCACCCTAACTTCTGCCACCCTAAATAAAGAATATTTATCTCCATTCATAAAAGAGGTATGAAACAGCATCGTTGTTTATTCAAGCTACATATATGTCGAATATAAAGCCCCTACCATTTTTGCATTTGATTTTGCAAATATAGTCATCATCAGCATAACACACCTAAAGATAATGGTTTTAGTAAAGCTACCTACACATCCAATGTGGCATCCGTAGTATTCATCGTAGAGGAAATATGAAGTTTCTTCAATAATAATGCAAATGAGGTCCTCATTAGCATAACATACATTCCATTGTATTCACCTTTACTAAAGCTACCCACATCACTAATATCACATCCCTAGCATTTACCCTAAAGGAAGTATAACTTTTCTGCATAAATTATGCAAATGAAGCCCTCATTAGCATAATGCTCCTCCATTATTTTCGACTATCCTAAAGCTGCCTACACCTCCAATATGACATCTGTAACGTTTATTGTAAGGAAAACATAGATTTTCCATAAATCATTAATAATGCAAATGAGGCCATAATTAGCATACTGAACATTCAATTGTATTCGCCTGTCCTACAACGACATTGACCTCTTATATGACATGTGTAGCATTTAGCATAAGGGAAATATGAAGTTTCTGCATAAATTATGCAAATGAGGTCCATATTAACGTAATACACATAAAGACGATAATGATAAGTACATATGACTTAAAGATGAAACACCTTTCCTTTACCAGTGAGGTGTTATATCAGTTTCTATTAATATGTTAATTACCTTCGATCAGAGACAGAACTACACATGAATATATCAATTATCTATGTTAATTATCTAACAACGTGGATTTCGTCAAGATAGTAAAAAAACTTATCTTCTTGCCTATTAATTGATACCAGTTTAGTATTGGTTAATCTCTATTCAGCAGCAATTCAACTGCATTTTCATGTAGTGTTAACCCACAAACAAAAGTTACCAGCTAAGTCGGTGGTATTTCTAGTGGGAAGACTGGCTGTCATAGACAGTACAAAAAGCTTGAACTGCAAATGAATGAATATTGAATGATGGCAATGATTGATAATGTTAAATGTTCAGCAGATGATGTATTGAAGAAGCAATAGTGACAACCCTGTAAAAAGGTACCGAATTAATATTGATATGACTATTATATATTCAGTAGAAGATGAGCTACAGATGTCATGAATAAGTAAAAAGGCGATGAATAAGTAAGAGGAATGACTTGCGTCACAGTGACAAAATTAGATATCATTGGCTGATGCACTGCTACGTAACAACATGGCGGCGCCCATAGACCACGTGATCACAATCGTACTAAAGCAATACAGGCTTTGACATACGTCAAACCTGTAAATAAATGCCTGCAATACCAAAAGCCGTCGCGGGTGGCCTCCATGCACGATGGGTCTTGTTGGCTAGCAAAGAGTTGCCACCTTGCGGTTACTATCTTTACTGCAACGAATTTAGCGCGACCGACTCTGGCAAAGGGAAATGGCTGACTTCACACCCGTACCCATACTGCTTTGCGACCCTTCTAGTCCCACAGTTACTGAGTTACATATAGCAGCGCTTACCTGTATCTGTATTGCCGGTATAACACACCAGCTTCTGTATCTGTATCTAATACATAGCCGGTATAACCGCCATTCGGCGTAACACACTAGCTTCGCAGATACGCCGCGCGACATCAGCTGGTTATATCACATCGAACGACCTGTCACGTCTAACCTTCGCATATCTAACTGCAAGCATTGTTTAAAGCTGTCTAATGAGGATGCTTCCACGGTACTTGGTGGCAACGAGTTCCACTCTACGGTCGTTCTTGGAAAATACGATTTTTTTTAACACATCAATCCTAGGTTGAAAAGTCTTATACAGTACTTAAGGCATGACTATTTCTTGTCCTTTTCTGAGCTGGTATTAGATTCTTATTACTCGGTACGTCCATCAGTTTATTAGTCATCTTGTACACCACTGCAGTCTTCACATTTTCCCTCTCTCTGCATTGTGATCGTAGAAACACACCCACACATGCAGACGTGGACAAGCTGAAAAATACTTCACTTCATAGGGGTGCAGTTTTCAGTAGATGTGGCTTAAGGTCGAAAACGCTCATGCGCGTAAATGTTGGGCTGGCACATCTCAGGGTGAATCTGAGGTCAACACACGTAACCTTAGTCGCCTTATATACACCTCTTAGTCACCTTATATTCACCGTGCCTCTCTGTCCTCCCACCCAAATTAGTCTACATCGCACAGAAAAAAAACCCACAAATGTAACGCGTCATACCGCTTCTGTTCTTTCTATTCTTCCATATAAGGCAATACGTAACGTGTCATGGTTTATTCATCCTAGTCACGATTGGTTGCAAGCGATTGTGTAAGATCCAACCAAGGACATTATGTCTTTGATACAAAGTATTACCGTCTTACATATTGAATAATTTTTTCTTGCAAGTTACCTTTAAAGCCGCCCACACACAGTGGGAGTATATAACTCTCCCGGGGAATCTGCGAGCTCTGAAAGGAAATTTTCGGCAGAAATGTTTTCTCGAGCACTTCGCGATTTTTAGCACCAAACCCCATCCGATGTAATAGGGTAGATTTTCACGCGAAAAAAACGCTCGACTCCCTGGTGCTTTGTAAAATTCGACAACACGACGCCTTCAGTTGGCGATGGGACAGTGACAGAGTGACGAGGGCTTGAGGTAGTCCCATAGCCTTTTTGAGGCCAACCTTCTCCTTCCGCTGCCTTTTACTTCCCCAACCGAAGTCAGGTACCCATTTACACCTGGGTGGAGTGAGGAAAGTCGTGTAGAAGTGCCTTTTCCAAGCGCACAACATCGGTGGCACGTCAGGGGAATTGAACCCAGGACTTCCAGATCAAACACCGTCCCCGTTACGCCACTACGACGCTGGCTTTAATACTGCACAAATGGACGAGGAAGCAGAGCCTGTCGGCGCCCCTCCCTCAGGGCCCAGGAACGGCCAACCTCGTGGGTCTCTGTCCCGCTCTCCCCTTGTCCAGCTTGGAGGTGCAAGGGGGGATGTCAACGGAGGCTCGGGCATCGGGAAAGATGGGCCTGGAGAGTCTTCAAGATCAAACACCTACGAGGGAGCCTTCAAACACATACGAAAAAGTCCTTTTTTGGTATGCTACGCGACAAAGGACAAAGATCTTTCGCGATCCCAGCCGTCGCAGGAGGCTCGGCTAGAGGCGAAGTCACACCAACAGGATGTTGGATCCGAAAGAAGCAGGCGCAATGGCAACGAAGGGTCGGTTAGGTTGCAAGACCGGCTTGGAGATTCTTCAAACACGTACAAAGAAGCCGAGAGAGTGTATTATACAATTAAGGACAAGGATATTCCACCGCCTTCGCATGGGGCTCAACGAGAGGCAAAGTCACCCCAGGTGACGGGTTGCCTCGGAAACCACAGACGTCATGGAAATGAAGGTGGGGGCAGATCTCAAGAAGAGATGGAAGAGACCAACACGTACGAAGAAGCCGAGAGGGTGTACTACACAATAAAGGACAGGGATATTCCGTTGTCTCAGCTACAGCAATCTGGGCAGGACGTGACGTCATCCCAATCAGGGGTCGCTACAGAAGACAGTACACGCCATGACAACCCAACTGACAAGGCGACAGGTACGGGATATTTCTGTCACTTTTTTAAAAAGACTCCATATCATTACAATTATCAAATTCGCCAAATTGCAAGAAGGATATATTTTCGGATGCATGTGTCCGTGTGTGTGTGTGTGTGTGTGTGTGTGTGTGTGTGTGTGTGTGTGTGTGTGTGTGTGTGTATGTGTGTGTGTGTGTGTGTGTGTGTATGTGTGTGTATGTGTGTGTGTGTGTGTGTATGTGTGTGTGTGTGTGTGTGTGTGTGTGTGTGTGTGTGTGTGTGTGTGTGTGTGTGTGTAAACACGATAACTCGAGAATTTTAGGGTGGATTTTTGTTATATTTGGTACGTTGGTAGTTCTTGAATTTGCATATGAATGTGTAAATCATAAGGAAAGTCATATTTCAAACATGTGGCTCAGTAATAAAGGCATATAATCAAGTGATGAACAAGAAGAAACATAATGATGCTTTGAGAAGTAAAAGGAAATTTAGTCAATGTTCAGCTGTGTTCTCCTCTATATAGTCGTTTAAAGAGTTGAAGTGTTCTTGCCGATTTAAGTCTGATCGATACAGAGTTACAGAGCACCGCCCCAGAGCACGACAAGGTTTGCTTTCTGTGTTCAGATCTTGCTTCAGGTAGTTGAAGGCCACCTTGTGCTCTGAGGAATTATCATTATTATCATTATTATCATCATTATCATTTTTATCATACTAGTGTGTCAAGGTGCAGATGGCCATCGTGGTCTCTGTGACGTCATCCGCGCGCACCGCTGCCGCCTGGCCACCGCTCTGGCAGTGGTAGTGACCCTGGTCACTACGGGAGTCCTGCTGCTGATGCTCGTCAGTCGCACGCATAAAGGGGTAGATACAGTCAAACCTTGTATCATCATGAAAGTTCATCTTTTAAGCATAGTCTAGTCAAGAAGGTTATGTTTACGGGACTGTGCGTTTGTTTGGTTCTTTGGTTCTTTGTTTGTATCTAAAAATCAGTGCTCAAAATTTTGTAGATGGATGTTTGGTGTGTTGGTAGTTGTTGGCAAAATGAAGAAATGATTAGATTTAGGGCCCTCGAGCAAATATCCATTGTACTGCATCATACGTCGTTTGGTTTTCATTGTAAAATACGATTTAACCGATTTAAAAAAAAAGAAATCCACTCACGGATGATCATACATTTTTTTGTTCTTTCAGACCCCAGACGTTGTTATCGTACCTACTTTGGTGCCTACCCATTGGTCCACTCTACCCGTGACGTACCACTTTGATGGCATTTCGTCAGTCCAGGTGACCCTGCCAGCTGGACCGATGACGGCACGGCCTCCACCCGTGACATCAGCCTTTGATGACGTTCCTTCAGTCCAGGCGACCCGGCCAGCTGGACCGATGACGTCATCTGTTCCGGTACAGCCTCCACCCGTGACGTCACCCTCTGATGACGTTCCTTCAGTCCAGGCGACCCTGCCAGCTGGACCGATGACGTCATCTGTTCCGGTACAGCCTCCACCCGTGACGTCACCCTCTGATGACGTTCCTTCAGTCCAGGCGACACTTGCAGCTGGACCGATGACGTCATCTGTTCCGGTACAGTCTCCACCCGTGACGGAGTCTCCATGCACCCTGTCATCAAAGGGGGGCCGTGTCTACGGTAAGGGTCGAATCTGACAATAGACCAGTCTTCTAGAATTATTTTAAGTAGATGTCGCTACCACACATTGGATCCTATCTGTATTGTTCAACAAGTATAACACACCATTTTCTATTTTATACAATATGGTTGAGCAGCATATCTATTCAACTTTCACTATCTATTCAAGTCTGTTCCATTCTATTCTTTTCATTCTTTCTATTCTGTTCGATTTTACCCTGTTCAATCTATTCTATTGATTCTATTTCGTTCTATTCTATTCTATTTTTCTATATTCTGTTTTGCTCTATTCTATTCAATGCTATGATATTCCTGATATTCTGCTCTGCAATTAAAGTATGGTCAATTATTGAATGAGCCCCTAAAAGCTCTGTTGGCGAAGTAAGGAGTAATAAAGCTTTGATCTTCGTTATTTGCAGCTCCAGGAAAGTACCGTGACTGTGCCGAGGTCTATGGGGGAGGATCCACAGCAAGCGGTGTTTACCGCATTATCCTGCAGAACAGCACACGTGTGGACGTCTACTGTGAAATGGATACTGGCGGTAAGATTTATACATGAGACCGTATCTTTTAGAATAGACTATTATTATTATATTTCATTGACTGCCTTGTCATTGTTTGTTGGTTTGTTTGTTTGTTTAACCAGGGGGCCACATATCACCTACTAAAGGCGTTTTTCATACTTTGTTGCCATACATTGTATCGTGTACAATTAACTGTCGAGCAATCACTCACTCACTCACTCACTCACTCACTCACTCACTCACTCACTCACTCACTCACTCACTCACTCATGACTCATGACCACAGTGGTCGTAGGGGCGTCATGACAGCCAGCCGCAATGATCCGTCGAGCGGTCATGTCAAGCAATAAAATTCATTCATTCATTCATTCATTCATTCATTCATTCATTCATTCTGTTACCTAGACGGGGGTTGGACAGTCATCCAGCGTCGTTGTGACGGGACGGTTCGGTTTGACCGTACCTGGGCGGACTACAAGCGAGGTTTCGGGAACAAGACCGGCGAGCACTGGCTGGGAAACGACATCATCCACCTCCTGACGAACCAGAAGTGCTACAGGCTGTGGCTCGACTGGATAGACGGGAGGGGAAGGCAACACAGCTACATATGCACCCCTGGTCACTTCAGGTAAAGGGTTGCGTATTAACATGTTTTTGGCAGAGCGTTCGGCTCAAAACCAAGTGGTCCCGGGTTCGAATCCTGTCATGTCACAGATATTGTGCCATTGGGAAATGCACTTTACACGACTTTCCTCACTCCACCCAGACGTAAATGGGTACCTGACTTCGGTTGGGGAAGGTCGTATTGAGGTCACCTGCTGGCGCCGAATGGCAGCCGCCCAGACCCTTGCGACAGTTGTACAAAATGCAAGTGTCGATATGTTTTATATTATGTGAAACCTGTAAACCCTGCATTAAATCAGCGCTAGAAGGGCTGCCATTGCGGGTAATTTCTGACCAATATAACCATTCTTATATTCTCTGTAAATTTCCCAGGGTGGCTGATGAGAAGAATGGCTACAGACTGGATCCGGGCGTTCCCGCGACAAAAGGAAACGTTTGTGATCACTACGTCTCCTATCTGAGTGGGTTCGCATTCTCCACCGTGGACAGGGACAATGATGGCATTACTAGTAATATATTTAGTTGTGTTAAATGTTTTGGAGGTGGGTCGTGGTATAATTATTGTGGAGGCCTCACATTCATTAATCAGCAGTGGGACTGCCATAAGAAAGACCGTTATACCCCAGCAAAGTACGTGTCTATGAAGCTGAAGCCATGACTTTGTACTCAAAAGTTGCAGTTGTACAGTTGCGTTTTATATAAAGTGCATATATGTAAGAATTGTGATGGCCTAGCTCACATTCATTAATGAACAGAGGGACTACAATAAGAAAGAACTTTATACCCCAGCAAAGTACGTGTCTATGAAGCTGAAGCCATAACTGTGTGCATAAAAAACATTTTATAGTTTATATTATTTATTATTCGTACCTTAGTACTTAGTGTGGCATTTAGATGCTTCATGCTCCGTTTTTCATTTTTTATGTAAACTCGAATATTTCAAATCAATAGTGGATTAGAGATTAAATTGTGTGACCATGTTAATCTTTTGAGTCAATTATTCTAAATGTTATGATCTTGAGTTTTACAATTGGCTGTACATGTAAGTTACAATGCAATTCAGGCTGTTTTATAAGCCTGCAATGTTGTACATGAAAAAAGTTCAAAGTGACAGTGTCCATTAGAACATAATGCGACAGAAACTGATGTTTTAGTTGAGCATCGTGTCGAAAAGATATTTTCTAAGCTACAGTAAATACATTTAAGTTCGCATGGTTTTTATTTTACGCTAAGGCAAAAATGGAGTGTTCGTGGTAGTTTTAAGTTTGCGGCAGCGCTATAGGCACATACTGCTACAGTATTGGACAAAAATGTTCGCTGTGGTTTTAAGTTCGCGGTGAAACGTCGCCGCGAAAACCGCGAACATAAAACCACCGCGAACATTTCTGCGTTTACAGTATTTTGGGATACGATAGCATTGTGGTAGTCACTACTAAGATTGAAACGGGCATATGAACAAAGTGTTGAATTTAAGTTGTGAAAGATAATAAAATGATCTTTACAAACTGTAGTAGAATGTCAGCTGTAGGTTTCACTGTAATAGCTGTAGTTGTTATACCTTGAAAGTAGCAGTAGTTGTTATACATACATATATAAGGAATCCAGGAATACTAGTGGTGTGTTTATTTACAACCTTTAATTATGATGGATATCTGAATACATCAAAAGGAGCGAGATCGACGCCTCAAATATGACTTCGTTGCAAACAGCAATTACCTTGATGAGTGAACCGTTCTTGCAATTTTATGAACAATAAAAGCGGGTAGAACTGCTGTCTTTGTCTTTGTTGTCACTATGTCAGTATCACAGACCGGTACCAAAACAAATTTAGTACAAAACGCCAATCATTCACATCAGCTTGAAGATTGAACAACACCGGTACTATATAGTATAGAGTACTGTAGGAGCAGAGTACTGTAGGAGCATCTTCACTAAGTACAGTAGTAGCTCTAAAGAACGGTTGCAGTCAGATATGCAAAGACTAGGTGCAACAGACCGTTCGGTGTAATATAACCAGCTGCTGTCACGCCGCGTGCCTGCGAAGCTGGTGTGTTACGCCTAATGGCGGTTGTACTGGCTATATAGATGCAGATGTAGATACAGAGTACTACAAACAGCAGAGAGTGCAAAAGCGCCGCTAAAATTCGTGCAAACTCCTCACGTCTGCTTGGAGATCTGTCTGTCTATCACACAGCAAGACCGGTCGGACCACAACAGCCAGCCTGTTGCGTCACGGCAGCTGTGCATGCAGTCATCGGTACAGCCTGGCGAGGACGACACTGTTTACAGCGCTCTGGCCGTGAGGTAAGGTTGTCTATGGCTTTGTGTCCCCTTAGTTTGAGGATCTAAGGAGTTACACGGACACTTGGGCGTCTGAGGAGTTACTGTGTCACTTGGGGTGTCGGTGGATTGACTTAAAGAAGGGTTAAGACGGAGTTGTCGAAATAAGTTTGCATGCTTGCTTCAGACCCATACTGTTTTTAATATAGTCAAAAACATAATATGCCTATTTATGTATTATTGATACTCGAATGTATGTTTCTTGTAATAGATACCAAACGACGGACAGTCATGTTTCCATGTGTATGCAGCGCCACGAGTTAAATGAAAACTGTGTTCTTGTTGTTGGGCTTGGTGTCTTGCAACCCTCCCTTTTTCAGGCTTGTAAGACAACATATATAATTAGCATTGTACAAAGATACAATCCTGTAATAGGTGACATACTGTGGCTCTATACGGACGTCATACAGCCCCTACAATTCGTTGTGAGGTTGGCAGTGACTCAACCGTGTATACTTTTGCTAGCTCCCTACAACTGTATACAGAAAAAATACTTTGTCTGTATCTCATTTGTGTAGACAACTATTTTCAAATTCCCAAATGACACATAAGCATTACTTATTCATGAGATGCCATTTTTGGTTTAGGTCGGTAAATTTTAGTATATGGCATTGTCCGTCCCAGATCAAAATCGATGACCCTATGAATCGATTTTAATACCCTAATGGTGAGGACATACAGGGGGCAGGTAAAAGTAGGGAGCTAATTTGTCTCGTGTCTGGTTGACTGAGCACATAAAGTACATTGTGTTGTACTGCCATATTGGAAAATATGTTTGGCAACAAATTGTGTTCGGTCACTTTTTAGTTGGTTGAAAGGAGGTACAGTCAAACCTACGACCGCCTCTGCAGAAGGAACGCCTAGCCTCTGTAATCACTTTTTGGTGATCTCTTATATATGTTTTCCAACGACATAGCCAGTAAGAAACCGTTTATAATCTACTGTGGTCATTTTCTTCAAGTTCCTCCAGTGATCAACATGCATGGACAGGTTTGACTGACATCTACCCAAAAGAAGTAACAGATATGCCTACAAATTTCAGTGCCCCCTCCAAAACATGGATAGATTCTTCATTGAAACAGCCATTAATGCACATGAGTACACACATTTCCGAACAATGTGAAGGGAACTTAGACATTTACCTAATCAAGAGTATTGCATATTTTGTCCTTTCCAGATCCCTCACACCATGTCTAACATGAATATCAGCAAAATTCTGAAGAGGCATAGCTCTAAGGAACTCCCAACCAACCGGGTAAGAACCGCGTATACATTTATCCGCATATAACCGAATAATATGTTCTCCCCTCCGTAAATAGTTTGTTTCATCAGCTTGCAATTGGTAAATGAATTGAACATAGTTTTCTTGTTTACACACCTTATTGTTCCCCTACAAACGTTTCGAAAGATTCATGATGTTGTGTTTGAGAACAGAATATTTATTCATACTCATATAACTTATGTTCGTGCCTCCGTAAATAGTTTGTTCTATCAGATTGGTAACGTTAAATCAATTAAACATAGTTTTCTTGTGTACACAACCTCATTTTCCCTCTAAAAACGTTTTAAATGATAAAATTGTGTGCGTATGGTGTTGATGCTGATGGTAGATATTACTTTTTATTTATAGTACTTTGGTACCCTTTTCTTTCGTAACCCAGTTGTAATGGTATTTGTAAACGCAGGCAAATAAATCATTTAATGTTTTTATATAGAATCGGTATCTTTTCAGCTAAGATTATTTCAAGTAAAGACACAAAGAAATAAGATTATATGAAATAAATCTTACTTTATCAGCCTTTTCATTATTTTCTGTTCTTTTGTGTCAGCTTGATCCTAATTTTACATTTTCTGACCACTTTCTAGGACCTACAAGACTTGGCGGATGTCCTGTGTTTGACGGCAAAACGTGGTGACGTCATGGGAGTGATCAAAGTGCTGGACAGCGGAGCCTCCGCCAACGCGGCAAACAGGGTAGGAAGGAGTGAATGAAAGACAGCATGGATGGATGGATGGATGGATGAATAAATGAATGAATGAATGATTGTTTGCGTCTTACCTGTTCAACTGAGCTGACTCAGTTAGGTATATATATCCATATATGTAGTAACTATACTTATCTGAAGAAGTTTTGGGTAGTTATTCATCTATACCTACGCTTTTAGACAGCATAACGTGAGGAGCTGTGGATACATATTTGGTATGTTGGTTGGTAGAAGTGGTTGAAGCGTTTTATTATGCCTCCTAGCGGCTATTTTTGGTACTGCAACAGAACGTTCGGTTTTAATATCTCTTGTTCTGGTCATTTTTCCGTGGCGGATAGCTATTTATGAACAAGAATAAGAACTAACAGTGTTTCTGTGTTTCCCCCAGATGGGAGTGCTGCCGATGTGGGCGGCTGTGGACAGCGACGCCGCGAACATCCAGGTCATCAGGTACCTCCTGTCCAGGGGTGCCGACGTGCAGATCAGGAACAAGGTATACATAGGAGAGGGAACAAGTAAAGCTGAGGGGTTCAGGCGAATACATGATTGAATGAATGAATGAATGAATGAATGAATTATACCCGATAAGGGGAGGAGAGACAGAAGTGAATCGAGCACTACAGAAGAACAACGAGTACCACAAGCCTTGATGACATACTAATATGATGGATGTCATATACCGCGAGATTTGTAAATATGTTTTATCCTTTGAAGATGTATCAATACTGTTATATTTTAACTTAAGTGAGATGAAACTATGCTCTCCTACGGGAGGAATAAAGAAGAAGAAGAAGAATGGGCGAATAAATCAACAGATGGATACATTCATGTAAATAGATCTCTTGAATGAATATTTTGAATGACTGAATGAATGAATGAATGAATGAAAGAATTAATGAGCGAATTAATCAATCAACAGATGGATAAATAAATTGATATGAGGGTAGAGATCACGCTCTCTATCGCCAGAGATCGCTTTCAGGATCTCTACCAGTACAATCTGCGATTCTACCAGTCCCGATCGGAATCTCTGTCGACCGAAACTCCAATCGCGATCGATCTCTGCTGGTGGAGTCATGCACCGATTGGCATCAACTTTCACAGCTTTACTGGCAGAGATCCTGATCGCGATCTTGGTCGACCGAATCTCCGATCGCGATCTCTACAGGTAATAGAATTGCCGGTTCTGCCCGGATCCCAATCTCTACCCTAACATAAAAAAATCAACCAGTAATGGAACTTAAGCTTTGAGCCAAATAGCAGCTATTCATGCGACTGGATATGGTTTTGGAAATGGTCAGACGTCTCAAGTAGCATCCACTACGTCAGTGACACTAAGCTTCACTTCGACAAATCTTGCTCAGTGTCCGTGACAAAAAGTAGCGGATGCTACTTGAAACGTCTGACCGTTTCCAACATCATATCTAGCTACTTGAATATCTTATCACCTGGATGTCTAACCTTAATCAACGTAAATGCACCTTTACCCTGCCTACAGAACGGCGAGAGCCTCCTGCGGGTGGCGGGACTGAGAGGCCGGTTGGACGTCGTGAAGATCCTGACTGACGCCGGGGCCGACCTCATGGAGGACTCGGTAAGTGCTTGATAGCATACGCCATCTTCATAGATGATTCAAAGCGATTCTAAGTACATGTACTATTGTAGTAACCTTTTGTTTCTGTTCTTTCTTACCATGTATCCTGTCAGTAGTCAAGCGTCGTCGGCTAAGTCTTGCCACGTTACTTGCCAGAGTGAACCTGATGGTAAACTGCGTCTTTGGTCTCTAGAAGGAGAATAAGCTGTCTTGCATCAAAGAATACTGATTGAGTCTAAAACTTGTTGAAACTACCTTTTCTGGTAAGAGGTATGCCAGGAAATACTGGAACCTGAATTTTGCGTGTGCTTCAACTCTTCAAAGGAGGACATATGATGATGATTATGACGTAGCCTGTTCTGATGGCTACGGATGTAGCTGTTCTTGAAAACTTTAACCGACAGCAAAAAAAAATATATGAAGACAGAAATTGTATAAAAACTATTTTCAAATCCCTTACCTGTCTCCACACAGGACGATGGCGAGGCAGAGGGCGAAGGGGAAAGGTCAAATGTTGGGGTCATGTACACTGTGGTGCGAGACCTGGACGCGCCTTCTCAGGTTGGCAATGTCTGTTTGTTGTTTTGTATCAGATTCTATTTCCTTCCTTTTGGATCCTTTCAGATGTATTTTGTTGTTATTTTTTTCGTCTTTTTTCAAGCGCCTCTTTGTTTGCTCAAGTTACTCAAGTAAGTGGATACGCTTTGTAAAGAAAACTTGTAAGACGCAAGCAAAGGGATACATTTTTATATAACATATGGATAAGTTCTGGCTGTTACCACACTTATCCAGTTGCTTGCGTAACTCTTGTATCGAGCATTTTATCATCTTCATCGACGTTTTTTCTGTTTCTTTGTTTACAGAAAAAGGAGCCGATGAGCCAATGTTGAAGAAGCCGAAAACTTTCAGACTGACAATTTGTATATAAGATTGTTTGCTGGTATTTGATTAAAAATTACTTATTTCAGACTGATATTTTTTAACTGATATGGATGTTATGTCTGCGACGTTAATATGAAGAATGTACGTGTTTCCCAAAAAACAACATTTTTTTATTTGCAAAGCCACGCCCGAAGGCTAATTGCGCGTACAGTATGGAAGTAAAGTAATGGAGTACATACCACCAAGGAGGTCTCCCTGATACCACCATTGTCTTATCAACTACAAG